>NC_133334.1:23660279-23810279 GCF_042186555.1 Aquarana catesbeiana
ACATGGAGGTGGCCACTACCGACCACCTTCCTGACCTGCTGGAGGGGGCGGGTCAGTGACCAGGCTGGGTGGGCTTAACATCCCCTTTATCATGGAGAGGTCAGCCTAGTCACAGGAAGAAGACCGATCAGCAGTTCACAGGGCTTGGACAAGGTCTGCTAGAGCCCAGGGTGAATATGCCAAACTGCGTACCCCCAAGATGTATGAGCATTATGTGTCAGCAAACCCCCCCCCAAAAAAAATAAAAATAAAATAATAATTAGCACTAATCTGCTTGCTTATTCTCTAAGCATGAATTCCCCCTACTCCCAGTACAAATCCGCTTCCCCCTGCTGAAATCCACCCCAGCACAAATGCCCCCCCCCCCAAGAAAAAAACAATCACCCCTTACCAGCACAAATCCTCTACCCTTCAAGTTCCTCAAGTTTCCTCTTTGAGTACACATAATCTCCCCCCAACACTCCAAATAACCCCCCCATCTCCCTCCTAGCTCAATTCCCCCCTCTCCCAAATTTACCCTTGTACACACAAATCCCCCCCCCCATTCATCTCTGCCAGCAAAAATCCCCTCCTCCATCTCCCTCCTAGCTCAATTTGCCCCCCCTCCCAAATTTTCCCCTCGTAGCACAAATCCCCCCCCCCCCATTCATCTCTACTAGCAAAGCCCCCCCCCCAAAAAAAGAAAAAAAATAACACTAAGCTGCTTGCTTATCCTCTAAGCATAAATTCCCTGTACTCCCAGTACAAATCCGCCTCCCCTTGCTGAAATCCCCCCAGCACAAATGCCCCCCCCCCCAAAGAAAAAAAAAATCACCCCTTACCAGCACAAATCCTCTACCCTTCAAGTCCCTCAAATTATCTCTTTGTGTACACATACTCTGCCCCAACACTCCAAATTCCCCCCCCCTCCCCATCTCACTCCTAACTCAATTCCCCCTTTTCCAAATTCCCCCCCCCCTATTCATCTCTGCCAGCAAAAATCCTCCCCTCCTCCATCTCCCTCCTAACTCAATTCGCCTCCCTCCCAAATTTTCCCCTCGAAGCACAAATCCCCCCCCCCCCCCATTCATCTCTACTAGAACCCCCCCCCCCCCCCCCAAAATAAATAAATAAATCCCATCCTAGCACAATTCCCCTCTCTACTATATCTATCCTCCTAGCACAAATCGTACTTCCCATCCCCCCTTACAACACAAATCCCCCTAAGTCCACCACTCTACCACACACTCCCAAACTCCCCTCCTAGAACAATTCTTGCCCCCTCCCAACACAAATATTCTCCACCACCCACTTCACATGATGCTCCAGAGCCCAGGGCAGCCTCCCCTCCTGCCCACCCCTTATCCCAGCCCTGGCAGTTCCAGTATTCTGTCACTTACTGCAGATGGCTTTAGGATCACTTAAAATGATACCAGATTTTTATTTGTTCGATTCCTTCTGTGCCCCAGGCTTGGCTTTTACAGCGGAACTCCAGGCAGATATTAAAGTGGTATTAAACCCAAAAAGCAAACATTTATTATATTGCAGCTTAGCAATTCTTAGATGTGATGGCGATCCAGCCAGTAAGTCTGTTGTTTTTCAAAAGCACAAGCTCTCCAGCAGAATGTATCAGTGTACATGGAAGAAACAAACCACTTAACACTGGCAGGTGTGCTTACAATGATGACTGCTGTCCCTCCTGTGCTCCTTCATCCAGAGTGGGGGGGCACGCTAATACAGGAGGTGTGTTACTGGCCAGATCACCAGGTGAAAACAGAGGGGGGGGCAGCCTAAAAGAAAGTAATGCAGCCACCACATCTAATGATTGGTAAGCTGCAGTAGATACATTTATGGTTTTGGAATTTAACCACTTGCCATCCGGCCATTTCTGACACTTCACTCCATGTAAAAATCTACTTTTTTTTTTTTTTTGCTAGAAAATTACTTAGAACCCCCAAACATTATGTGTGTGTATGTGTATATATATATATATATATATATATATATATATATATATATATATATATATATATATATATATATATATAAATAATTTTGTTTTTTTTTTTAGCAGAGACCCTATAGAATAAAATTGTGGGTGTTGCAATTTTTTATTTCACACAGTATTTTGAAACGCAAGTTTTTTGGAAAAAAAAAAAACACTTTCATGAATTAAAAAAAAAAAAAAACACTAAAGTTAGCCCAATTTTTTTTGTATAATGTGAAAGATGTTACGGCTAAATAGTTACCAAACATGTCATGCTTTAAAATTGCGTCTGCCCGTGGAATGGCGGCAAACTATGGTGCTTAAAATTCTCCATAGGTGACGCTTCAAACACTTTTACAGGTTACCAGTTTAGAGTTGCACAGGAAGTCTGGGGATAGAATTATTGCTCTCGCTCTGACGTTAATGACAATACCTCACATATGTGGTTCGATCGCTGTTTTTTTACATATGCATATGGGAATAACGTATGCGTCCGCATTTGCACCAGTGGCGGCTGGTGCTCCAAATTTTTTTTGGGGGGGGGGGGGGCGCAAAAACAATTTGAAAAAAAAAATCATCAATTGCAGCCACTGCGCCCATCGAACGCAGCCACTGCGCCCATCGAACGCAGCCACTGCGCCCATCAAACGCTGCCACTGCGCCCATCAAACGCTGCCACTGCGCCCATCAAACGCTGCCACTGCGCCCATCAAACGCTGCCACTGCGCCCATCAAACGCTGCCACTGCGCCCATCAAACGCTGCCACTGCGCCCATCAAACGCTACCACTGCGCCCATCAAACGCTGCCACTGCGCCCATCAAACGCTGCCACTGCGCCCATCAAACGCTGCCACTGCGCCCATCAAACGCTACCACTGCGCCCATCAAACGCTGCCACTGCGCCCATCAAACGCTGCCACTGCGCCCATCAAACGCTGCCACTGCGCCCATCAAACGCTGCCACTGCGCCCATCAAACGCTGCCACTGCGCCCATCAAACGCTGCCACTGCGCCCATCAAACGCTGCCACTGCGCCCATCAAACGCTGCCACTGCGCCCATCAAACGCTGCCACTGCGCCCATCAAACGCTGCCACTGCGCCCATCAAACGCTGCCACTGCGCCCATCAAACGCTGCCACTGTGCCCTTGAATGCTCCCAGTGTGACCCCCGCCCGCTCGTTGTCTGACGGGCACTTACCCTGTCTTGGTGAGGCAGCGGGTGATGGTGACGAGCAGGGTCCTTCGTGCGTCTCCTGCCGTCCTCATCTCCCGTCCTCTCCTCCTGATAGGCATCCAATAGCAGCGCCTGTCGTTTCAAGCCAGTCAGGTGACAGGTAACCGACCCGAGCACCTGATTGGCGGAGAAGGCGGTTAAGTGTCAGGAAAGCGAATATTAATTCGCTTTTCTAACACAGCTGAGTGACCTGCGAGCGCCACCTTTTTTTGATGCCTATTAGAGCCTAAAAGGGGCCGGGCTCCTGAATAGGGGGTGGCAGCGGTGGCCATAGATTCATGCAACGCGTGAATCTATCTATTGGTGATAGTGGGGGTGGCGCCCGTGCGCCCTTAATGCATGGGCCGCCACTGATTTGCACATAAGCATGCATTTTTAAAATTTATTTTATACAAAAAATATAATTTTTACATTTTTTTTTTTGTACTAACTTTATTGCTATCCCAAGGGATGAACAACATCCTATGTAATGGCATGGGCCGTGACCATTCTGCCTTATGCTGAGATTTGGAGTCTGTTAGACCCTAAATCTCTCCTCCGGCCTCCCATGTAGCCAGTCAGTCTGATCGGCTACTTACCTGGCCGTTGGTGGCCAGATAAACAAAGGGGTGGAACCGTAAATGAGGAGCTGCTGGTTGCTCTACGGTTTGCAGGTTACAGAGAGAGGGGAACGATGTCCACTCTTCTCTCTCTCTCTCTGTACAGGGCAGCCATCGCTCCCGGCCTCCACGATGGGGGAAGTGGCTAATTAGCCACTCGGATCACTTCTGCCTTGTACAGAATCTCCGGCTGAAAAGATCGATACCGGGATGATGCCCGTAGGTTGCAAGCATCATCCCGGTATAACCACTGAAATGTGAGGACGTCCATGTACGCCCTGCTGGTGGGAAGTGGTTAATACAGCTTTAGGCTCGGTTCACATATGTCCGGGTGCGGTTTCAGTGCGTTTTTTGCAAAAGGAGTCCGGCGCGGTTTCGTTCACCGGTTCAGGTGCGTATCATACAGGGCACTTTTGAAAAACGCACTGCAGCCGGCCCGCAGATATGTGAGCCGGCTCTATAGAAAGCCCGTTTGGCCAAACTAACTTTAATGCCCTTAAGTTTCTGCAAGGGGGGCGTGGCTAACAGGATGCAGCAAACCGCCGGCTCCGCTCTTCGTCTCTCTTGCTCATTAACGGCCGTTAATCCAGCCTGCTTACTTTCCATCGTTCTTCTTCTTTTTTTTTTTTTTCTTTCAGCGCTATTTACGGCGGCTGTGATGTACGGGCGACGCTTCTCACTCTGACATTTGCAAAACGCTCGCTGATTAATGCGGGAATACTTTTAATGTCAGATTCTGGCACTTCGCCTTTCCAGAAAGTGAATGCATATTTATTGGCGAGTAATTTCTTGCTCTGCTCCGCACGCTCTCGTTTATAAGATTGTATTTTTTTTTTCCACGCACGTCAGCATCTTGCTTATTGCTCTTTACGAGCGTCTTCATTTTTCTACTTTTTTATGGCAAAATACGGCTGCGGGAGAGATGTAAATGCTCCGGACAGATTTCTTGCCTATCGGAGCCGGTCGCTTTTTATCGCTCCTGCCAACCGACACCAGAAGAATCACGAGATTATTTGTCACATTGTTTATCAGGATGTATTCATCACAAGGAAAGGATGAGGAGTTGTTGTTTTTTTTTCTTTTTACCTCTGGTCTATGGCAGCCTTTCTCAACCTCTTCACCCCAGAGGAACCCTTAATTATTATTTTCAGATATCGGGGACCCCCTGGTAAGATTATTTTTTTTTTCTGAGGTCATTGGGAAAATGTCCCTTACATTGATGGTGATAAGTGGGAAGAATGTCTCCATTATAGGGGTGGCCAGAATGTCTCCCGTGCGGTCATGCCGCTGGCTCTGCCAAGTGCCATTGGACCTGGGACTATGCATGTACCATCAGTTTGCCGCAGCTTAAAGCAGTGTCCCCCACCCCTATCCAAAAATTAAAAGTCAGCAGCTACACATACTGTAGCTGCTGACTTTTATTAACAGGACACATGCCTGTCCAGGAATCCAATGATGTCGGCACCCCAGCCAATTTTTCCGTCAGGTGCTGCCACCGCTATTGCTGGTAAGGGGACAAGGCAGTGAATTCCTACTGCACGAAGTGCGCTGCGCACTTACTGGCCCTGCAGCAGGGGAAGGAGGACGACCCCCCCCAAAATAGGTGTCAAATGTGTCACCTGAGGGGGGGGGGGAGGAATCGGATAAGCGGAAGTTCCACTTGTGGGTGAAACTCCGCTTTAAGGGACCCCTAGCCTTGGGGCGGGGGTGTCCAAACTTTTTTCAAAGAGGGCCAGATTTGATGAAGTGAACATGCGTGAGGGCCGACCATTTTGCCTGACATTCTTTAAACCATTAAAATTCGGTCTAAGTGTGTTCGTCCAAGCACTAATCCATGGCCCAACAAGAATTCTCTTGCCTTTGTAGCTGTGTGTGGTGAAGAGATGAGCTCGGGCGTGTTATTTGGATAGACCGTATTTATCAGCTTAAAACACGCACCTTAACTTTAAAAAGGACGTTTCAGGAAGAAATCTTACATTTTAAATAAAGAAATGTGAAGCAAAATAAGGGTCAGTGACCATCAATGCAGCCTAATCAGTGCCCATCTGCAGCCTCACAAGTGCCATGAATGCAGTACCCACCGTATTGCCATGAATGCAGCACCCACCGTACGTATTGCCATGAATGCAGCACCCACCATATTACCATGAATGCAGCACCCACCGTATTGCCATGAATGCAGCACCCACCGTATTGCCATGAATGCAGCACCCACCGTATTGCCATGAATGCAGCACCCACCGTATTGCCATGAATGCAGCACCCACCGTATTGCCATGAATGCAGCACCCACCGTATTGCCAAGAATGCAGCACCCACCGTATTGCCAAGAATGCAGCACCCACCGTATTGCCAAGAATGCAGCACCCACCGTATTGCCAATAATGCAGCACCCACCGTATTGCCACGAATGCAGCCCCCACTCCATTGCCACGAATGCAGCCCCCACTCCATTGCCACGAATGCAGCCCCCACTCCATTGCCACGAATGCAGCCCCCACTCCATTGCCACGAATGCAGCCCCCACTCCATTGCCACGAATGCAGCCCCCACTCCATTGCCACGAATGCCGCCCCCACTCCATTGCCACGAATGCCGCCCCCACTCCATTGCCACGAATGCAGCCCCCACTCCATTGCCACGAATGCCGCCCCCACTCCATTGCCACGAATGCCGCCCCCACTCCATTGCCACGAATGCCGCCCCCACTCCATTGCCACGAATGCCGCCCCCACTCCATTGCCACGAATGCCGCCCCCACTCCATTGCCACGAATGCCGCCCCCACTCCATTGCCACGAATGCCGCCCCCACTCCATTGCCACGAATGCAGCCCCCACTCCATTGCCACGAATGCAGCCCCCACTCCATTGCCACGAATGCCGCACCCACATTATCAGAGAGAGAAACTCCTATTTTCTCTGCAGCCTCTTTAATTGAAAGTCCTGCCTTCTGTGATGGACAGAACAGTTGTCCAATAGCAGCAAAGGAGACGGGACTTCCTTTTACACAAGACGCCGTATAAACAGGAAATACTCCTATATCTTTTGTGGCCTCCGGCGCCCGGGGATTCGTTGGGGGCCACAAAAGATATATATGTCAAAATTACCAGGCGGGCCGTCCGAAACCGGAACACGGGCCAGACTTTGGACATGAACCCTGGATGAGTATGGTTGGTCTAGGGCAGTGATGGAGAACCTTGGCACCCCAGATGTTTTGGAACTACATTTCCCATGATGCTCCACTACACTGCAGAGTGCACACCTGGGTTGCCGAGGTTCGCCATCACTGGTCTAGGGTTTAACCCTTTCACTGCAATGTTTGCATTTTTTTTTTGCATGTTTAAAAAAAATTTTAGGCTGAAGATTACTTAAGACCCCCAAATCAAAATTCCTTAAAGCAGAGGCCCAGGAGAATAAAATGTTGATACTAGAGCTGCACGATTAATCGTCAAGAATCGTTATCTATTATTTTTTTTCCCCGTTGCGATCTTGACAAGTGTTTGACGATTCTGTCTATGTAAAGAATTCTCTCTGCTCTTCTGAAGCCATGGCCATCAAAAGAAAGAAAAAAAAAAAAAAACGGCCATTCTGCCAAAAATCACAACATTCTTTAGCAGTGAAACTTAAGTATAAACATTGTAACAATTTGTCAATGGAATAGACTTCTGTGTAAATCAAGAAAGTTTAACCATGTAAACACTAAACCTTTTTCTGACATTTGTTGATTTCAAGTTAAACACTTTTTTTTTTTTTTGCTAGAAAATTACTTACCCTAGAGACCCTAGAGAATAAAATGGTGGTTGTTGCAATATTTTATGTCACACAGTATTTGCGCAGCGGTCTTTCAAAAACACTAACCTGTAAAGTCAGCCCGTTTTTTTTTTTTTTTTTTTTTTTTTTTTTTTTTTGTATAATGTGAAAGATTTTACGTCGCGAGAATCTTGAGAGAATCTTGATCTTTTTATTCTAAGCAAAAAAATTATGATTCTCATTTTGGGTAGAATTGTTCAGCTCTTAGTTGATACATTTTATTTTTTTTACAATTTTTTTTTAAAGTAGTGCAATATTAGTGCAACCAGGGGCGGACTGACAACTCATGGGGCCCCCGGGCAATAGGAGATTATGGGGCCCCCAGGCAATCAGAGATTATGGGGCCACACAGTATACACACACAGTATACACAGATGTAAAAAAAACACAGATTTATACATACTGTCCCTGGTTTTACTGAGGCTGGCAACCCTGATGGGGCCCCCTAGTGGCTGAGGGCCCTCGGGCAGTGCCCGAGTGGCTCAATGATCAGTCCGCCCCTGAGTGCAACATTTTGTCAAGTGCTCTATTTCATTAAAGAAAAATACATTACTAATAGTTTTAGAGTACGCAGACACAATATATTACCTCATTTTTGGTAACATATGTTGGGTATCTATTTACTTGGCACAACCTCCTCTTTTATAGTAGGTAATATATTGTGTTTGCTTGCTCTAAAACTAATGTTAACATTTTTTTTTTAACTAAAATGGTGCACTTGACAAACTGTTGCAATAATATTAACTTTAAAAATTTGTATAAAAAAGATACAGGGAGGAGCTGGAGGTGCGGCACCCCACTGTATAGAACAGGGGCTCTCAGTGGAGTTTAAAGATCTTCTAAAGCGGTAAAAAACACAAGGATCTAAATGTATAAAGGAAATTCCTTTTGTAAAAAAAAAAAAAAAATATAGCATATAAAAATGCTACACAAACCATTCTTTGATTTTAAGGCTGTTAAAAAATTGTTCCCATTTCAGCCTGCAGTCGGTAATTTTCTAAAACTGTCCAAAAAAAAATAAATTGGCAACCTGCCTGGAGGTGTTCTGTAGACAACTGGGTCACCCAATGCTCCAGAATATCTATACCGGCTTTTGTGATTTGGCTCAGAAGTCTGCTGCAAGCTAAATTTTTAGGAATCTCCTGCATCAGGAATTTTATTTTTGGTGAGATACTTTCTAAGGTTTGTCTACTAAAAAGATGCAGACACTGCAGCTTTCCTCTTTAGACCGCTGAGATTTGCTCAGGCGATTATAGGAAAGCTGAGCCCCCCCCACACTCTATTTAGGAATCAGTCTGCAGCGGACATAGTGAGACAAACAGGAAAAAAAAGTAAACTGCAACAAAGTTTCATAAAATCTTTGCAATGTACAAAATCATCCAGAGGGGGTTATTTTTTTCAAAACTGGAGTAGCACTTAACAATAAAAAACTGTACAATAAGTAAAAGCAAACAGGGTCACTTATCCAGCGCTCAAGCTGCTATAATCAAATATAACATTAAGAAGAAAGCAAAAAAGTTCCAAGTTTTTTTTTTGCTTTCTCCTTAATAAAAAAACTAGTTTAGCAGCTTTAGTAATGCAAATTTAAAGTTACTGAAAAGTCTACCTTAAAGTGGTTGTAAACCTCAGACATGAAATATGAACAAAGCATATCCCTCTATAGTGTGTACTTGTCTCAATTCAGTGTCATTTCTGTCTGCTGCCTCCTTCCTCTACTATCAGCATGAATCACTTCTGACAAGTTTTCCTGACACAAAAGGAAAACAAAGGTGACAGGAGAGGGAGCTCCAGCACACAGCCTGCCATTGACAGCCTTAGCTCTGTTCCTGTGTGACGGGGGTGTCCCCTTCCCCCTTCCTTTTCCCCGTCCCCGTCCCTTTTCCCGTTCCTTTTCCCCGTCCCCGTTCCTTTTCCCTGTCCCCGTCCCTTTTCCCGTTCCTTTTCCCCGTCCCCCTTCCCATTTCACTTCAACTTCACTTCCCCTCCACTCCATTCAGCTTTCAGAGCTCTCCTCACTGAGCTCTGCAAAGTGTTACTTCAGCTCTCCAACCCCTTCTTTCTGACATCTCCAACAAGTGGTGTAAATTCTACACTTTGAAAAAAAAAAAAAAGTGACAGAGGGGGAGCTCCAGCACACAGCATGTGATTGACCAGCCTTAGCTCTGTTCCTGTGTGATGGGGTCTCCCCTCACCTTGCCTTTCCTCCCCTTGCTTGCTTCCACTCCCCTTCATTCAGCTCTCAGAGCTCTCCTCACTGAGCCCTGCAGAGTGTAACATCAGCTGTCCGGACCCTTTTTTCTGACCGCTCAAACAAGTGGTGTAAATTCTGCATTTTGAACGGCTTTAAAGAAAATTGGACTACAGATAAACAGGTACAAGTTATGTAGGAGGATTTGTATCATCTCTGTGTATCACCTGAGGCTATTCACTTCACTGGGTGTATGGAAGGGTTTACAACCACTTTGATAAATGAAATGACAGGTTGTTCTGTGCGGTCCTCAGAGCTGTGTACATTGTTATGTTTTATCCTAGGGAAGTCTGCAGCGGACTTCTCCAATTCTTTATGGCAGGAAAATACATCTCACTCCGCTTCATTAAACTATATCCCTGTTTAGTCCTAGAACATTGAGTTTATTCAATGTAAATGAGATCATTTAATTAAGGAACATTTCTAGGCAACAAGCGGAATCAACCGGTGAACTGAAAGGTCTGTCCAGGAAACACTGCAAGTCCGCTAAAGTCACAAAGTCGGCTCAGCTTTGCACTTAAGGGGAGGATTTTTTTCTTTTTTATGCACATTCGTACATTTATTATGTACTTTACGTATTTATTTTTAATCAAGAAAAGTACAATTCATATCTTTGGATAACATAAATTTTTTTTTTTTTTTATTATTATTCACGAAAAACAGAACATCAAATTTTTTTTAGATACAATTAAATAGATAAAGGTGAATTTTTATGCTTCATTTCAGACAAAAATAAAATATAGTGTGTGTGTGCATATATGTGTATGTGTGTGTGTATGTATGTGTATGTATGTATGTATATATATATATATATATATATATATATATATATATATATATATATATATATATATATATATATATATATATATATATATATACACACACACACACACACACATATAATATAATATACACACACACACACACACACACACACACACATATAATATAATATACACACACCTGCAGCCAGCGAATTTTGAGCTCCATACTAGAGTGTCGGTTTGCTGCCGGGCCTTTCTTTCACCGATGCCATAAAATAGACTTGCACAGCAGCGGAGATCAGATTACATAGACTGCTGGATAACTCTGATGGGGAAAAATCCCCACTTCTCTGATAGCAGAGACAGGACTGTCTGGCATTGTCAGTTGTGCGCAGGCTGTCGACAAGCAGGGAGTTTGTGTTTTTAGGCTTTTTTTTTTTTTTGTATTATAAAACTCGGTATGCTTTGCAACGTGAGCACATGGGATATCTCCTATACTAACTTTATGTGAAATAAGGTATTTATAGCAATATTGTTACTAAACTCAGAACCTGCATAAACTAATATCTGGTCTCTGTTATGACTACCATTAGGGTTTATGTTAGGGCTACCATTTGGGTTTGTGTTGAGGCCACCATTAGGGTTTGTTTTAGGGCTAACTTTAGGGTTAGGGCTACTGTTAGGGAAAAGATTTGCATTAGTGCTATCATTAGGGTTAGTGTTGGGCTACCATTAGGGTTAGTGTTGGGCTACCATTAGGGTTAGTGTTGGGCTACCATTAGGGTTAGTGTTGGGCTACCATTAGGGATTGTGTTGGGGCTACCATTAGGGATTGTGTTGGGGCTACCATTAGGGTTACTATTAGGGTTAGTGTTGGGGCTACCATTAGGGTTAGTGTTAGGGCTACCATTAGAGATAGTGTTGGGGCTACCATTAGGGTTAGTGTTGGGCTACCATTAGGGATTGTGTTGGGGCTACCATTAGGGATTGTGTTGGGGCTACCATTAGGGATAGTGTTGGGCTACCATTAGGGATTGTGTTGGGGCTACCATTAGGGATTGTGTTGGGGCTACCATTAGGGATTGTGTTGGGGCTACCATTAGGGATTGTGTTGGGGCTACCATTAGGGATTGTGTTGGGGCTACCATTAGGGTTAGTGTTGGTGTTACTATTAGGGTTAGTGTTGGCGCTACCATTAGGGTTAGTTTTGGTGCTACCATTAGGGATAGTGTTGGGGCTACCATTAGGGATAGTGTTGGGGCTACCATTAGGGATAGTGTTGGGGCTACCATTAGGGATAGTGTTGGGGCTACCATTAGGGATAGTGTTGGCGCTACCATTAGGGTTAGTTTTGGGGCTACCATTAGGGTTAGTTTTGGGGCTACCATTAGGGTTAAAGTGGTAGTAAACCGCAACTTATAAGGAAAAAAAAACTTCCCCTGCAAGGCAATGTCATAATGTGCTAGTATGCATTGCACTAGTTTACTAGTTTAGCACTTTAAGGTTAGCATAAAGGCTAATATTAGAGATCAGGTTAGTGTTAGCATTATAACTACTTTTAGGGTAAAGTAGAAGGTGCTTCTACTAGAAATAAGGTTGGTGCCAGGGTAAGCATAAGGTTTAGTGTTAGGGCTACCATTAGGGGTTAGTGTTAGGATTACCGCTAGGGCTACTGTTAGGGTGAAGATTAGTATTAGTGCTACCATTAGGCTTAGTGTTCGGACTACTGTTGGAATTAAATTAGTAAAGAAATTAGATGGGTTCCTGGTTCGACAAAAGGGGGTAACACATCGTTATGCATAAAAAATCCAGAGAACTAATGGACTTATCGGTACCCCAAGAATGTAACACCAGAAAATATTTAGAGCATTCAGTATTTATTCATCAAATGCAATAAAAACAACACTTAAAATGCAAAGCCTAAACACTGTGCCTCTGTGTCACAGTAGAAAGATTCCCCACTGCATACAACATCGATCCAAAGATGAACTGATGAAATACTGTGTCAAATAGCTGTAAGGGGAATCCAGGGGTTCCTTGACATGTTTCACAGATAGTGCCGCTTCCTCGGGAGGATGGAAGAGTCAAAGCAGTTATTGTAAATTAAAAACAAAAGCGTAAGTGGTAATAGTGGTGCAATAACATGCGTACAGAATATAAAACAAGCTTACAAAACATAAGACATAATCTGGATTGGCTCACTAAACTTGAGTCATAAGTGAAGTGACTTGTATATGTCTAGATAGTCTAACCATCCTGGGGGTGAGTGTGGGAGCATGGCCGGTGTTACCATAAGGCAGCACGAGCATCTGCCTTAGGGCACCAGGATGGGGGGCAACAAAGTCTGATTTATTTTATTTATTTATTTTTTGGACCTATTTTTACAATGCTGCAGACTTGCTACCAATCACATGGGAAAGGGAAAAAAAACTGCGCGAAGGTGAACACCTATGAGTGATATGCAAAGTATGCAATAAAACACCTATGAGTGACACACAAGATATGCAATGGAAGCGGCAATTCTCTTATACAATATCAATATAATAAAACTAAATAGAAACATTAGAATCGCGCTAAACCTGTGGAATAGGTATAAACCATGGATAAGTAAAATGTGCAAGTCATTAACAGTTCAATGTAAATGACAAGTGAAACACAAATAATAAATCATGAATCCCATAGACACCCAATGTCAATGATTTGGAATCAGGCAAACAAAATACATTAGGTAATAGAAAAAATTGTGAATGAAAAATAAATTTTAAAAATAAAAATAAAATGAAAATAAACAGTCTCAGTGAGTGGCTGAAAAATAGCAACATCCACCCGTGCACAAATTAGGAATCAAGTCCATCCAAAAGGAAGATGACTCTTCATCTATGTGATACAAACGTGATCCACCATGAAATCACTTCTTACCAAATGACCATGATCCCACAGAGGATCATGATAGGCATATAATGGCTGTGACTCTGGAATACACCAAACGTGCTGACTTTCTGTTGGATTCTCAGATCACCTCATTGGTAGACAAGCCCATAGGGTGCGCACAGCATGTAAAGAAACATAGGGGCTCAGTGTAAAACCTTCAGGTTTATTTAAAATTTTATTAACAGAAAACACACTTACAAAGGTAGAATCATAAGGAAAGCCTGAAGTCCGATGTGTCGGCCGTACAGCCCCTGGATGACGCAATTCTCTTACGAAACACGTAGGGCGGAGCAGGACGACATGCTGACGTCACCTTGAGCTACTGCTTTTGTTTCCAGTAGGACGGGTTTGTCCGATTTGTGTACAGCCAACACATTGGACTTCAGGCTTTCCTTATGATTCTACCTTTTGTTAGTGTGTTTTTTGTTAATAAATTTTAAATAAACCTGAAGGTTTTACACTTCTGGAGCCCCTATGTTTCTTTACATGCTGTGCGCACCCTATGGGCTTGCCTACCAATGAGGTGATCTGAGGATCCAACAGGAAGTCAGCACGTTTGGTGTATTCCAGAGTCACAGCCATTATATGCCTATCATTATCCTCCATAGCGGGGGATCATGGTCATTTGGTAAGAAGTGATTTCTTCTTGATTCCCAATTTGTGCACGGGTGGATGTCGCTATTTTTCAGCCACTCACTGAGACTGTTTATTTTCATTTTATTTTTATTTTTAAAATTTATTTTTCATTCACAATTTTTTCTATTACCTAATGTATTTTGTTTGCCTGATTCACAATCATTGGCATTGGGTGTCTATGGGAATTCATGATTTATTATTTGTGTTTCACTTGTCATTTACATTGAACTGTTAATGACTTGCACATTTTATTTATCCATGGTTTATACCTATTCCACATGTTTAGCGCAATTTTAATGTTTCTATATTGCTACCAATCATGGCTGATCACAATGTAAACCGTAAAAGTCGAGTATCGGCTCTTCCTCATTCGCGCCTGACAGACGCCAGTAGAGGAGAGCCGATCTGTGGCTCTCCTGACGGGGGGTCATCTGCGCTGATTATCATTGTAGCCCCCCCAACATGGATTTCCACACTGGACCACCAGGGATGGCCACCACGGATGGATGACCAGGTATGCCACCCATGGCCACCAGGGATGCCACACAGTGCCCAAAATATTCCCAAAAAATGCGAATCAGTGCACACAAATGGTGCCAGTCAGTGCCCATTACAAATGCCTGCCAGATGTCTCCTTACCAGTGCCACCCATAAGTACACATCAGTGCAGCCTTTCAGTACTGCCTATGAGTGCCCATCAGTGCCGCCTCATTGGTGCCACCTTTTATTTATTTCTGTCTTTTTTATTTGTTACGCAAAAAGTAAAAACCCCAGCAGTGATCAAATACCAACAAAAGAAAGCTCTATTTGTGGGAACAAAATAATAAAAAAATGTGTTTGGGTACAGTGTAGCATGACCGCGCAATTGTTATTCAAATTGCGACCGCGCTGAAAGCTGAAAATTGGCCTGGGCAGGAAGGGGGTGTAAGTGCCCGGTATTGAAGTGGTTAAAGGAGTTGTAAAGGCAGTTTTTTTTTTTTTAACACATTCTATGTACCATTGGCTCCCGCGGCTGTCAATCAAAGTCGGTCAGCCAATCAGGGGAGAGAGGGGTCAGTGCTCCATGTCTGAATGGACACAGGGAGCTCTTTTTTTTTTGTTTATAGCGCAAATAATAAAAACCGCAGAGGTGATCAAATACCACCAAAAGAAAGCTCTATTTGTGGGAAAAGACGTCAATTTTGTTTGGGTGCAACGTCGCACGACCGCGCAATTGTCAGTTAAAGCAACGCAGTGCCGTATCGCAAAAAGTGCTCTGGTCAGGAAGGGGGTAAAATCTTTCGGAGGATTGAAGCCGTTTAAAAAACAAAACAAAAAAATGTGAACCTTTACAACCCCTTTAATACCACTTAAATTATACAAAATCTAACTTTTTATTGAAGCGTTAAGATCTCCTGCGGAGCGACTAGTTCTGTATTTTCCGCTGATCTGCTGTTTCGATTTAAGGTTCAATGTGTGAGTCTAGGAGGTCATTAACAGTTAAACTGTCTGCTAAACAGCCTGACCTCAATTATGCAATTAATGGCTTTAAATTATTTACTTTGTCGCAGCAGTCTCCCGACTCCAGAAGTGGCCGGAATACAGAGCAGGCCGCCTCCTCCCCCCTTCCTAATGAATCTGGCTCGCTTCTCTGATAAGAAATTTGACTTGCAGCCAGATCCCTTGAACTTCATTATTGCCTTTTTGAAATGTCAGGTTCTTACAAGACCGCCGTTATCTGGAATTAGAGGCGATGGCGCTGGCTTTGGTTGTACAAATACTTTTGTACTTGGTGGGGACCGTATGAGACCTCCGGAGTGTTCACCATCTGCGGGCGCAGAGAGGATTTCATGCTGGAAGCAGATTGAACAAAGTATCCACATTTTTCATGGTCACAGTGGGAAAGCTGCAAAATGTATCGTTTTGGTGGTTTTGTATTTATATACTTTTTAACATTTCTACGTTTTTAAACACTAATGTAGCCTTTCACAACCTTTTTAACCCTCAAAATTGAATTTTCAGCCCCTAGGCAACCTTTGCTAAAAATGATACCTACGGGTCATGGTGTGTGATTAGTAAATTGTAGATAAAGGAATAAATAAAATAATATACTGAAAAACCCAGATTGTATCATTTTATGATCTGAAAATAGAATGATGGTGAGACTCTCCTGTGGTTTTATTATTTCCTTCTATGGACACCATCCCTTATTTAAAACAACAATGTAATTCCTCCCGCCCATGAAATGAGTTGGAAGAAGGGACTTTAAATGTGCCAGTAAGGAAGCATACACCTATAGATCAATAAAAGGTTCACAATCTTTATTGTACAAATAAAACATAATTAAAAACATTCCATGTATGTATGAATATTATACAGCGATACTGTCAGGGCTGGGCTCAGGCCTTCCTTCTCTGAGCTGGCCACTCAGCTATCGGCTAATTGCCAGCTCCTATCTCTCCACAGTTACTCAGCTGTTGATGATATCCTGCTCGTTAGTCCTGCCTACTTAAGCCGTCCAGTCCAGAGGAGCTCTGCCTTCACCTTGGTCAACATCACAGAGACTATCGCCTGCGATCCTGGTCAAGACTTGTTTGCTGACATTCCTTCTGGCTCCAGACCCCGCTTGCTGTTCCACTACATTGATCCCTGACTTCTGGCTTGGCTGACTATCTGTTCCAGTTACTGAATTTTGACTGTTTGTTCTTTTTTACTTTTATTATTAAACAAGTGTGATTTAACTGTACTTCTGTCTCGGCCCGATTTCATGGTTTCTGACAGATACATCAGGTATATGTAGTTGAGTCTAGTGTGACATTTGGAATCTAGGCGTTTTGCTAATAACTTGCTTCCTCAGGATCCAAGCCACACTTAATTCGCATGCAGGGATCTGGTGCGTCCCTGTTCTCCATTGCAGAGATGAATCTGGCCCAAATTTTTGCCTGAATTCAGACCTGTAATGGAGCCAAAGACGCACAGGAAAGGCGCACCGAGCCGATCAGTCTCCTGTCATGCAAATTGGATGCGAGGAAACCCACATCCTATTCGCATTAGTGTGAACCCAGCCTTAAACATTGACTGTATAGGTAAAACAAGGGCCTGGATCCTGAGGAAGCTATTTGTTAAAACCTGTTGTAAGGCTATAGCCAGCAGCGCTGATTGAGCGAGGAAAATCCAACAGGACGGTTGTACAGAGATCGATCGACCGATCAAATTATGTACAACCTTCCTGCCAATATATGGGTCAAAATTCTGCCGGTCCCTGCTGAACCAGCCTGAATTTCAATCCATGTTTGGCTGACTTAACTCTCTTCTCCCTAAATACTCTGCACTGCTTGAGGACTCTGCTCCTTTCTCTATCTAACTCTCATCTCCTGAAATACTCTGCACCTCTGGAGAACTCTGCTCCTTCCTCTATCTAACCCCCTATCTCCTGAAATACTCTGCTCTGCTGGAGAACTCTGCTTCTTCCTCTTTCTATGATGTCCCACTATTTTGATGCACTTCGGGAAACTGCACTATACTACCAAAAGTATTGGTACGCCTGTCTTTACACACACATGAACTTTAATGGCATCCCAGTCTTAGTCCGTAGGGTTCAATACTGAGTTGGCCCACCCTTTGCAGCTATAACAGCTTCACCTCTTCTGGAAAGGCCGTCCTCAAGGTTTAGGAGTGTGTCTATGGGAATGTTTGACCATTCTTACGAAAATCGCATTTGTGAGGTCGGGCACTGATGGATGAGAAGGCCTGGCTCACAGTCTCCAAACGAATTCTTCTCAAAGATGTTCTATCTGGTTGAGGTCAGGACTCCGTGCAGGCCAGTCAAGTTCCTCCACCCCAAACGCACTCATACATGTCTTTATGAACCTTGCTTTGCCTTCTTGTCCAACATCAGTGCCTGACCTCACAAATGCGCTTCTGGAAGAATGGTCAAACATTCCCATAGACACACTCCTAAACCTTGTGGACGACCTTCCCAGAAGAGTTGAAGCTGTTATAGCTTCAAAGGGTGGGGCCAACTCAATATTGAACCCTACGGACTAAGACTGGGATACGATTAAAGTTAATGTACGTGTAAAGGCAGGTATCCCAAAACTTTTGGTAATATATTGAATATACAGTATATACTGTATAATTCAATGCAAGTTTTACCTGCTCTGCTCCTGTGCTGACACTGAGCAGGAGGAAACTTGCAAGAGGCGGAAGCAAACGATATTGTCTTTGCATAGCTGCTTCTTTCCCATTGCAAGGCAGGGACATAAAAGCATTAATTGGTTCTACTTCGTGATCTCAGCAGTTTTTCTACACCGAGCGTCTTCTGTAAACATCGAAGTCTGTCTGTAATGATTACTGATTATTACAATCTTTTAAATGGATAAAATTGGAGCCCCTGTAGTTTTTTTTTTTTTCCATCGCATTTCCCCTTTCCACAGCAAGCCAGAGTTCGCTCAGAACTTTTCCCTCCGCAGACAGCAGGGAATAGACAAGCTGTTCCTTCTAGAAGGGTTCGAATACCAGAGCAATATTCATCAAACGTAAAGACATCAAATTGCGTTTTTAGCAATGCCAATCTGCTGCATCTCTGAGGGACGGTACGCGGCGGAATGTGATGTACTGCGGTGCAGGTTTAATTTTCTGGCTTGGCTCAATGCTTGGTGGTTCTGAACAGGAATGTCGAAGCTGCGGTGATATACTGTCTGCTGAGCAACATTTCATAGTACAATCTATTATGATGTGATGAAGCAGATGCTCCTGGGGGCTGGAGACAGGGTCAGCGACCCCTGACATTTAAAGGGATGTTCTCCTGTAGGGCGGCAATATAGGGGCTGGGTTCTCCTGTAGGGTGCCAATATGGCGCTTGGTTCTCCTGTAGGGCACCAATATGGGGCTGGGTTCTCCTGTAGGGCGCCGATATGGGACTGGGTTCTCCTGTAGGGTGCCAATATGGCGCTTGGTTCTCCTGTAGGGCGCCAATATGGGGCTGGGTTCTCCTGTAGGGCACCAGTATGGGGCTGGGTTATCCTATAGGGAGGCAATATGTGGCTGGGTTCTCCTGTAGGGCACCAATAAGGGGCTGTGTTCTCCTGTGGGGGGCAATATGGGGCTGTGTTCTCCTGTGGGGTGCCAATATGTGACTGGGTTCTCCTGTAGAGCGCCGATATGGGACTGGGTTCTCCTGTAGGGTGCCAATATGGCGCTTGGTTCTCCTGTAGGGCGCCAATATGGGGCTGGGTTCTCCTGTAGGGCACCAGTATGGGGCTGGGTTATCCTATAGGGAGGCAATATGTGGCTGGGTTCTCCTGTAGGGCACCAATAAGGGGCTGTGTTCTCCTGTGGGGGGCAATATGGGGCTGTGTTCTCCTGTGGGGTGCCAATATGGGACTGGGTTCTCCTGTAGGGTGGTAATATGGGGCTGGGTTCTCCTATAGGGCACCAATATGGGGCTGGGTTCTCCTGTAGGGCAGCAATATGGGATTGGGTTCTCCTGTAGGGCAGCAATATGGGATTGGGTTCTCCTGTAGGGCAGAAATATGGGGCTGGGTTCTCCTGTAGGGTGCCAACATGGGGCTGGGTTCTCCCGTAGGGCGGCAATATGGGACTGGGTTCTCCTGTAGAGCGGCAATATGGGGCTTTTTATTTTTTATTTTTACACATGATAGTATAAAAAGTAAAATAAATAAGAAATAAAAATTAAGGCTCCCCATCCCTCCGTGCTCGCACGCAAAAACGTAAGTCGCGCACGCAGATGTAAGCGGTGTTCAAACCACACATGCGAGGTATCACCACGATCGTTAGAGCAAGAGCAATAATTCTAGCCCAGGATCTCCACTGTAGTTTTAAAGAGGTAACCTGTAAAACATTTTAAAACGTTGCCTATGGGGATTTTTAAGTACCGTAATTTGTTGCCATTCTACGTGCGCAATTTTAAAGCATGACATGTTGGGTATCTATTTACTCAAGGTAACATCTTTCAAATTTATAAAAAAAAATTGGGCTAACTTTACTGTTTTTGTTTTATTGTATTTTTTTTTTTAATTCATTAAAGTGTACTTTATCCAAAAACGAAATTGGGTTTGAAAGATTGCTGCGCAAATACAGTTTGACATAAAATATTGTAACGGCCTCCATTTTTTTTTCTAGGGTCTCTGCTAAAATATATATATATATATATATATATATATATATATATATATATATATATATATATATATATATATATATATATAAATTATATTGTTTGGGGGTTCTAAGTCATTTTCTAGCAAAAAAAAAATACAGATTTTTACTTGCAAACAACAAATGTCAGAAAGTGGCCCGGTCAGCAAGTGTTTAATATTAAGTATATATAAGTTTTTAGTGACTGGACTTAAAGATGCTTTAATGCTTCCTCTGTCTAATCCCTGCTGTCAATCTACGGTCAAGCGCAGTCAAAGTGCTGCGCAAACTGTTGGCGCTATATAAATCCTGTATAATAATAATAATAAGGTGTAGTAATCCTCAGGGGTGGGGTTTGCATTAATGTGGGTGTGTCTGTACATATCTGGTATCCCAGTTTAGAAGGCAGAATAAGAGGAGACTAACATGACCCTGGCGTAGACAAACTGTGCGTAGAAATAACACAAAACTGTTGGCAGCCTCTGATTCCCATCGCGCGGAAATGTGATCTGGCAAATCATTTTATTGACGGGAGCGTCCCTTTAAGTAAAACGTATTAAGATTCTGATCCATGAATGATTAATGCCTTCTGTAAGCTTGATCTCCCCGGGATATCACGCGGTGGTGCTACTTTTCCTTTTGAACGTTAATAATACATGGCTGTCTCTGTTCTTGCCCTCAGGACGCGGAGGTTGCTTGTAGATCTCTCCAAAAAAATTTAAAAAAAAAAAAAAAAATACAGCGGATGTTATCAGAAGTGGTAACGGCGCACCTATGACGGGACGTGCACGCCCGCTGGAATTCACTGCCATCGTTCATTAAAGGAAACCGTCCTGCCAAAATTACAAGCTGACAAAGGATACAATGTGATAGGTATAGAATCCAGTCCTCCCAAATTCCCGCTATGCAAGATAATGAATTGGCAGGGAGCCGATGTCAAGAATATACACCGAGATGAAATAAAAAAAAAACGGGGTTCAGACGTCTCTGTAGATGCGGTGCTTCATGTGAAAGAACCGCCTACTAATTGTCTAGAGGGCAGGGAAAAGCGTACCCTCATCCGCAGAGCAAAGTAGACGTGTGATAAAATAATTGCGCTCCCAGCATATCGTTTTGCGGGATACATCTTAAGGGCTCATTTCCATTTGTATGGGGTCATGCGTTAACATGTCCTGTGTTAAAGTGGTGCTAAACACACACTGCCTAATTTATATTGTCTCCTCTATTTCTGTATGTGGACGACGGCACTGTAATTGTTTTAATAAAAAAATATATATTTTAATTAAAAAAAGAAAAAAACGGTTAACAGCTGATTTACCCAGATACTTCACCTCAACATCGTGGTTTGACAGACTTTATTCTATAAAGTTGAATGTTCTTCCGAAAATATTGTGCTTATTTCGTACACTACCAGTAGCAATTATCCGATCGGATCTGTTGGGATTCCAGAATAGACTTGTATCTTTCATCTGGGGGGATAAGGGGCCTGGGGGGGGATAAGAGGCCTAGGGTGACTAAGCGAACGCTATTCACCCCTAAGAGGAAAGGTGGGTTGGGGACCCCAGATTTACAAAAATACTACTATGCAGCACAGTTGGCTCAATTAGCCAGGTTTCACTCTACTAAGTCCCACCCGATATGGATGGAGACGGAGACCTATGCATGCAGGGAAAGGCTGATATTGCATATCTTATGGTTATCATCTAAGGAACGGCCTCCAATTCTATGCCCAGCACGCTCCTCCATGAATATTTGGGACAGGTTAACAAAATCTTATAACTTTAAATCCCAGCATACCCCACTGGCCACTATTCTTGGAAATGCGAATTTCACCCCGGTTCTCACCCCCAGAACAACAAAGGACCAACAGCACTGGACAGGACAGAGGACTCCTACGTATAGCTGACCTATGTGATCAGAGGGAGAGTGCCCCGTGGCTGGTGGCGGGGGGGGGGGGAGAGTGCCCCGTGGCTGGTGGCGGTGGGAGGGAGAGTGCCCCGTGGCTGGTGGCGGTGGGAGGGAGAGTGCCCCTTGGCTGGTGGCGGTGGGAGGGAGAGTGCCCCGTGGCTGGTGGCTGTGGGAGGGAGAGTGCCCCGTGGTTGATGGGCGATGCGAGGGAGAGTGCCCAATGGCTTTTGGCGGTGGGAGGGAGAGTGCCGAATGGCTTTTGACGGTGGGAGGGAGAGTGCCCCTTGGCTGGTGGGAGGGAGAGTGCCCCGTGGCTGGTGGGAGGGAGAGTGCCCCGTGGCTGGTGGCGGTAAGAGGGAGAGTGCCCCGTGGCTGGTGGCGGTAAGAGGGAGAGTGCCCCGTGGCTGGTGGCGGTAAGAGGGAGAGTGCCCCGTGGCTGGTGGTGGTAAGAGGGAGAGTGCCCCCTGGCTGGTGTCGGTAGGAGGGAGAGTGCCCCCTGGCTGGTGGTGGTAAGAGGGAGAGTGCCCCCTGGCTGGTGTCGGTAGGAGGGAGAGTGCCCCCTGGCTGGTGGCGGTAAGAGGGAGAGTGCCCCCTGGCTGGTGGCGGTAAGAGGGAGAGTGCCCCCTGGCTGGTGGCGGTAAGAGGGAGAGTGCCCCCTGGCTGGTGGCGGTAAGAGGGAGAGTGCCCCCTGGCTGGTGGCGGTAAGAGGTAGAGTGCCCCCTGGCTGGTGGCTGTGGGAGAAGAAGTATGCCCCAAGAGACAGATAAAGGCAAGCAAGGGGCCACATCCAGCCCTCCGGCTGCCGTTTGGAGACCACAGACCTAGAGCACTGAATGCAAATTCAGCCTGCCGAGGAACACCCACTCACCCACAGTGATGTCATGATATTTGGATATTTTCAGAACTCCTCCCAAGAGCCAGCCCACTGCTTGCATCATGGCTGAGAGCTCATGAGAGGAGTACAGAGAGCGCTGTGATGTTTTCAGAAAGCTACTGTACAGATCTGTCAGGCCCCTTCCACCAGCCATGATCTGCCTGCATTGCATAGAGAAGCCCAGAAGATGACTTCTATGTCTTCATATAAAGGAAGTAATATAAAGGAAGTAATGAAAACAAAAAGGTTTTTTTTTTCATAATATCACTAGCATGTTAATGAGGGGGGAAAAGAGCAACCATGGAGAGCAAACACATAAGCGGCTTTAAATTAAAAATGACTTCAAGAGGACCTCCCATGACAGAAATACAGGAGATATCACCGACTTGCTGTTCAAGGTGCAGGCTTCACACGTCCCATCTCACCTCCGCTACTTTGTGAGCCACTGACCCTAAACACGCACACAGCCAGCCAAGCGTCGGGAGGTGCGTTCCGAAAACCTGGCTTAAATTTAGCATTTTGTTGCGCCCCCATGCTCCTCGTTCCGCGGTGCAATCAAAGCCGCAGATCAGCATATAAAGTTCAGGGCTGGATGGTGACCTAATAAGACTGTGAAGTCTACCGGGTTCTCATTAACTCCTCCACATATGTTCCAAGAGTTTCATGTCTGCGCAGACATATGGCGTACGCAAGACGCGGCCTGGCCCCCCCAGCGCTGGCCGTGCCTCCAGCTGACAAAAGAGAGCAAGTGCTTAATTAGATTTCTGCCTTTAATTAATAATGAGCTTTCCTAGTCCAGAACATTTACTTGCTTAAGAAGATTATTTGGGGTGGTTAATTGAGAAGTCCGCTTGCGCTTTATATCATAAGAATGTTTTGCATGTTAAATGTCTTGTGCATCCTCTCTTACTAAATAAAAATTAAAAATAAATAAAAGGGAGTTAGAGGCACTAGCATGAATATTTTACCATTCTAAAATATAACCACTTGACCTCTGGAAGATTTTACCCCCCTTTCCTGACCAGGCCATTTTTAGCGATACGGCACTGCTTTATTTTAACTGGTAGTTGTGTGGTCATGAGACCCTGTACCCAAATAGAATTTATGTCCTTTCCCCCCACTCCCCCCCCCCCCCCCCCCCCCCCGCACAAAATAGTTTTCTTTTGGTGGTATTTGATCACCTCTGCTTCTTCCTTTTTTTTTTTCACTATAAACAAAAAAAGACCAGAAAGTTTTTTATTTATTTTTTTCAAAGAAAGTTTTTTTTTTTTTTTTTTTACTTTCTGCTATAAAACATATCCAATAAAAAAAAAATTAAATTTCTTCTTAAATTTAGGCCAATATGTATTCTGTTACATATTTCTGGTTAAACTTTTTAATTGATTGGTTTGCGCAAAAATTAGCGTCTACAAACTATAGGATATTTTTTGATTTATTTTTTAATAGTAATGGCGGTGATCAGCGAGTTATAGAGGGACTGCGGTATCGCACCGGACAATTTGCATACTAACTGATACTTTTGACACTTTTTGGGGACCAGTGACACCAATACAGTGATCAGTGCTAAAAATATAGGCAATATGCAACTCAAGACTGAGATGCCATTAAAGTGGACCTTCAGTCATTTTTTCATATTTCCATCTATTAAATCTTCTGCCCTTGTTGTTGTTGTTTTATCTTTGGATAGTAAAACCTTTTTTTTCCCGCCAGTAAATCCCTTATACAGCCAACATCCTGTTTCTTGTCTGGTCATATGCCTAGGCCAGTGGTGGTGAACCTCGGCACCCCAGATGTTTTTGGAACTACATTTCCCATGATGATCAACTACACTGCAGAGTGCATGAGCATCATGGGAAATGTAGTTTCAAAACATCTGGGGTGCCAAGGTTCGCCATTACTGGCCTAGGCTTATGACATCTTGCACAGCTCTCTCTCTCACTCTACTGAGAGTTTGTCAGGAAGGGAGGGGGGGATGAGTCATAAGAGGGCCAATGGGAGCTGCAGAGCTGGAGGTGTGTCTATGTAAATCCAAGAAGTGAACAGGCAGCAGCTTCAGCTGCCCACAGTTAAAATGGATACAGCCAGACTCAGTGAAGGGAGATTTCTGCAGCATATTTGGCAAATACAGAATGACAGTATATATAAAATAATGTGCAAAGTGGTTGAAGAGAAGCTTCAGAATGGTAAAGATGTTTTTTATTACAAATTATGTGAGCAGACTGCAGTTCCTCTTTAAAGTTCATGTGCGTGTAAAGGCAGGCATCCCACTACTTTTGTTAATAAATTGTATGTTACAATGTATCACTATTGTCAGCAGTATTTATGCGTATCTTATATGTGTCAGATCCTCTGGCTGCGTCCTCTTTGCCCGTAATACGAAATAAAAAAAATCAAACTGTTTATAAAAACTGGAGCGATGTGTCTCTGAGCCAAACTTTTCAATGCTAGCAATTTTTCCGTGCGATTTGCACTCAATGGGGGAATTTAATGTGACCCGCTTCCGCTTTCCGCGACCCCCCCACCCACCCCCGCGGAATAAAGACATAAAATAAAGGCATAAAAGAATACATCGTTGAAGAAAGCTGGCGCGGTGGCGGAATCGCTTGCTCAGGGCAGGAGTATTTAACCTGCTAATTATCTCTGTGATTGACTATCTACCTCCTGAATTATTGTACGGATTTGACAGAGATTTGGTGGTGCGAGCCAACAGCGAGCCGAGGCGGGGAGTGGGGGGGGGGGGGGGGGGGGTTGGGGAGGGCGGCTCATTGAAATGCACACAATAATAGCAATGCAAATGCCTCATCGCAGATTAGTGAAATGTAATATATTATAAACAAATTAAGGTCCCGTTCGATTTTTAGATTTTCTTAATGTACTGCGGAGGGGAGGATGTCGGAGGCTCGCGCCTGGCAAGTGAGATGAATGAACTTTGTTTTCATTTACAAGCTCTTAAATTGTTTTTTATAAGACAACACTTGACCTCTGACCCTTGTTTGCGTCTGTCCTCCAATCATCTGTCTTTAGATTGAGTATTTAAGGAAAGTGGAAAAATAGCGTTGGACCTTTTATTATTTTATCCTAAGGTATTGATGATGTAGGTCAGCGATGGCGAACCTTGGCCCACCAGATGTTTTGGAACTACATTTCCCATGATGCTTATGAACTCATGCAGTGTGGTTGAGCATCATGGCAAATGTAGTTCCAAAACATCTGGGGTGCCAAGGTTGGCCATCACTGATGTAGGTGGTCTGGTTCCTGGGCGGGTGGCTTCTGCACCCCAGAAGATCTCCATGGTCTCCTTGGCTTATAGTGTAATGTAACATAAATGTAAACTGTAGCACCACTGCATTGCTAAAAGCTCCATACATGACTTCTTTCCAATAAAGGTCTGGGGAACAATTTTTAAAAGCATTTCCAATGCATTTCGGGGTTCCCAAACCTTCACATCAGGGCTAGAAGAAACATAAGGACATTTCCATGTCAATACAATATCTTGATCAATGTGTTTCTTGAGTTACAATCCTATTACAATGCTCAAAATACAAGCACAACAACCAAGGATTCCGTTAACAGTACATGGAACCAGTGCTGGGACAAGGCCATCTAGGGCCCAGGGCGAACATGCCAACCTGTGCCTTCCTCCGCATTATGTGTTGACAAAAATCCCCCCCCCCAGCACAAATCTTACCACCCCCCCAAAAAAATTTCCCTTCCTAGTACAAATACCCCCCCCATCATCCCTACTTGCACAAATCCCCCTTCCCTTACTATATCATCTCTTCCCCTGAATCCCCCCCCAGCACAAATCCTCTTCCCCATCCCCCTCTTGTCAGAAACCATTAAATCAGACCAAGTCAGAAGTACAGTTAAATCACTCATGTTTAATAATAAAAGTAAATAGAACAAACATAGTCAAAACGTAGCCAGAGTTCAGGAACCGGAACGGATAGTCAGACAAGACAAACGTCAGGGAGCCGGAGATGAGCGTAGTAAAACAGCAAGCAGGATCTGGAGCCAGAAGGGATGTCAGCCAAGCAAGTATTTTTACAGGAATGAAGGAGAGCGTCTCTTGTGATGTTGATTAAGGCGAAGGCAGAGATCCTCTGGGCTGGATGGCTTAAGTAGGCAGGACTGACGAGCAGGATATCATCAACAGCTGAGTACCTGTGGAGAGAGATAGGAGCTGGCAATTAGCTGACAGCTGAGCGGCCAGCACATAGAAGGAAGGGCTGAGCCCAGCCCTGACACCTCTTCACAAATTCCCCTCCTAGAAAAATTCTTACCTCCTGCTGCCCCCCAAATTCCCCCACCCAACACAAATCCCCTGCCTCCCCAATCTCCTTGTGGTGCCCCCTTATCTCACATGATACCCAGGGCAGCTACCCCTCCTGCCTACTGCTTGTCCTGGCCCAGCATGGAACATTCAGTACATTTAAGCGGAAAAAGGGAACTAGAAAATATAAGTAAACAAAAGGGCAGATTGTGGCCGCTGATCCAGGAGTCAAAAACGAGAATTAGTGGGGCATCGAAAGGGCCCTTCATGGGGAAAAAAATCCTGAAGGACAGTGGCATAAGACAGGAAATCGTGGTTAAACCTATGTAAGTACTAATGGAATTAAAGGGCGATTAAACTGGGTTGCCAAAAGTTGACATAGTGAGTGGGAAGCAAGAAGGAAGACAGAGGAGGGGAAAGGGGAGAGGAGGATGGGGAAGGGTCAACATACCGGGGGGTCTGAGGTGTAACAGCGCTGGGTAGGGGGCTCTGTGCTTTCCGAAGATGGGACATCAACATGGAAGCAAGAGGTTGGTGTTGAATTGTGGAGGGAGATAATATTCTTCCCATGGCTACCAGATTCTGGTCAATTGTGCAACCTTATTTCAGAAGACTGTCTCAGCCTTAGCATGAACCATGGCTAGTATGACTTTTATTTTATTTTTTTTCTGAACCAGGTTGAGTGAGGGAGTTTTCCAGGAATGAACTATGGTTTGTTTAGCTGCTGCTGCTATTTGTAAGAGTTGAACTGTGACAAACCTAACCCGGACAGGGAACTTTGGAGGGGACTAAGGGCTAGCCTCCTAACCACTTATTATGGCCCATGAAGGAGACTGGGAATCTTGTCTGCTTCTCTCGGTCAGAGCATGAAAAAAAAGCTCAGTTCAGCCTCTGATCCCATGGAGAGAGAAGATCATTCTGTAATGATGGACAGCAATGTGATGAACGCTGAGCGCGAGGCTTGGATTAATTCTCTGAATAAGGACAATAAAAGCCTCCCTTCTGGAGTGGATGGAAAGGTGTAATAATCTTGTACAGGTTAATGGTCAGATGAAAATATGGTGGCCTCCTTGGCGACTGGGTTGGAGAAGTTCCTCCACTTGGGACAGAAATATTTAGTAACAATATCCCTAAAGAAATCGATGAAGATAAATGAATTTCACTTTTTCAGACTTCTGGAACATTGTATGAGTTTTGTCTTATGACTGGTGTAGTGGACAGTTTACACCAGTGGAAGCTAAAAAACCTGAAAGACTGCATAGGTAATGTACATTTTGTATCTGTGGGACTGGTGCCGAACTGTCTGGGTGGGCACTGATCTGCGTCACCTAGGCTTATCTGAGTGTTAATTAGCTTACTGTTTAATTAGATTACTGTTTAATTAGATTTCTGTTTAATGTTGGCTGTTCATTAGATATACTGTTTACAGTTTGCATTGTTTAGGGTAATGTGATGTGAATTTACTATAAAGGCAGTTCCAGTTTGCACCTAAGCTAGTGTTGTCTAGTTCTTGAGTGCAATATTCGGCTATCATTCCTGGTTCCAGATTGGAGGAAGCTATATCTTGGCGGAAGCACCCAGGCTGGGCGGAAGGGGGTCCGCCACAAAAACAAACTTAGTTTTTGCATGTTTTTGGTTCATCAGGGCAACCAATGGATCAGGAATGTTTGGGTGCATAATGGGAGGAGCTAGAAGATTTCTGTCCAGCTTTCTGCGGGGGCAGGAAACCATATACTGTATGTAGGTGGTTGCACGGGCTGTTAATACAATATCAATATAGTATCCCCTCAGGGGGCATAATTAAAACCAAATAACCAATAGTGTTGAAGGTATGAAAATCTGGAGGTTGGGACAACATGGAATAAATACCTGGTATGCAAGAATCTTGGACAAATGTAAGAATCTAAATGATAAAATCTACAGGTTCAGTTCATTAACTGGGTTAAAAAACAGTAATAATAGTACTGCAAATAGTAAAAATAATACTACATCCTGATTAAATTATGGACCTAATAAGAATAAATATATAACATGTATCAAAAAATTATATATTATTATATATGTATATTTTCATAGCCCTTGTGAAAGGGTGGTTTAGAACCTTTTAGACTTAGTGGGCCAGCTGAAGTTTTTATAAGGACCAAATGTAAAAATGTTTATCTACCTTGGTAACAAATTTAAAAGAATTAGAAATAAGGAAACAAAATTTCAGACGAAATTCAAATAATTTTTTAATCGAATTTAAATTGTTTTCAAATCCAATTCGAATTTCCAAAGAGAATAAAATATAAAATAAAGGAATAGAAAATAATAGAAAATAAAATAATAGAATATAATCACGTAAAACATAACAGAATAGAAAATAAAAGAATAGAATAAAAATAAGAATAGAACATAACAATCTTCTGAAATTCAAATTCAAAGGGAACAGAATAGAAAAAGAAAAAAAAATAGAATAGAAAAAAATATATATAGAATAGCAAAAAAATGTGGATAAAATTCTGATTTTTAAAAAATACAAATTATTTTTTATTTTTTTATGAAATTTATTTTAAGAAAATGCATTTGGAGCAAAAGTCTATCGAAAGATAATTAATTATATATATATATTTAAGATTATATTAATAATTTAGTTTATTCGGCATGAAATAGTTTTTCATGCTAAAATAATAATTTTGTTAATAATAATTTAGTTTATTCAGCATAACATGGAGCTTAATTATGAAGCATGAGGTTGTATATTCTGCAATATTTACATTTTTGGTAAACTTATTCAATTAATCGAAACTCTGCAAGCTGAGATAACATGCACTGCATTGATGCATTCACACAATTTTCACAGTAGCCATGAGATAAAACAAAGTTCAGGAATATTCCTTTATCCCATTGTTTTGCAAATCTAAGTACACTTCAAACTGTATGATTGTTCAGGAATATTCCTTTATCCCATTTTTTTTGCAAATCTATGTACACTACAAACTGTATGATTGTTTGAAGAGAAATGCATCTGTACCTGGCTCTAAGTGTGAGAAGGAAAGGCAAGCAGTAAGAATGAAATGATAGATTCTAACTATCAGTAAGAATAAGTCCTTACATTTAAAGAGCACCTGTCATTTCAGATCCATCATGGCAGCGCCTGTTAGCGGGCATCCACTCACCTGCTGCCACCACGTCCCTCACCTTGTTGTGTCACTGCCGCATCACCAACCATCCCATTAAAGTGAATGGGACTGTCGGTGAGTCAACAGCGGGTCAGAGGAGGAGCCGCTGTGGGACAGAGATGACAGTTTCTCTTTAAAAATTATGATTTACATTGAGCTGATTTAAATCAAGCCTTTTTACTAGTGATTTAAATCAAATCCACCCTGGAATTTAAATAGAATATAACCTTCTTCCGAAATTATAATAGAATAAATTTGAGTGGAATAGTAAATATTGATTGAAAAAAAAAAAGAAGAAAATAGAACTAAAAAAAAACCAATAGAATAGAAAGAATATAACCATTTCCAAAAAATCTAATAAAATACATGTAAATTAGAATAGATTTAATTTTGAATAGAAAAACAATGAAATAGAAATAATATAACCATCTTCCGAAATTCACATTTCGCATAGAATAAATTAGAATTTGAATGGAATTGGAAATTATTCCAATTTTTTCCGAATTCGTTTGATCCGAGTTCAATTTGAACGAAGTCGGAAAACTTCAATCGATCCGAATTTGAATAAACAAAACTAATTTAACTAAACAAATTTATGTAACTAAAGAATCGAAAAGAAACCCTTTTTTTTTTTTGTTCTGCATATGTTTAGCTGGAGATTTGAAAATCCTGTAGGCACATTCCAGTGGCTCAGCTGATCGTCTTCCCACTGTAGGGAGGAACGATTCTGGTCCCTGCATACAAGGGTGGCTCCATAGGACGCTGCAAGAGAAAGGAGCCACCCTGACACAGGAATCCTGGGGCACCAACCTAAACTGGAACATAGACAAAGATTAAAAGATAAATAAAAGCTGCAAGTAAGTGATAAAATAAACTGGTGATAGTGCTTAGTGTAATATCACTTTAATGTTCCCGGAATGCGCAGATTTGAACGGAGACTGAGAGCCAATCGGTTTCTTTCACGGCAGGAGAAGGAGCAGAGGTATGCTGACTCATCCAGTTTTTGCTCTTCCATCATCCAATCAGCAGGGTGGTGGGCGTGTACCAAGTTGTAATGTTGCGGCTGCAGTGGAAGTTTAGGATTTGGCTGTGCTGACCGGCCTGAATTGCAAAGCTGACTGCACAGAATTACAAATCCATCGGCAGGTAAAGCTTCTTCCATGTGTATCTGAACGTTGTATTCAGCTGCTCTGCTGGAAGTCAGCTTTAAGTAAATGGCTTGATTATCTTTAGTATGGCTGAGTGCCAGCTCAGACTGAAAACATTCCATTAAATTACATTGTGACTTCTCTTGGAAGTACGGTTCATTTGTAACGCTGTTACATTAGAGATCGTCTTGCACCCGTGTGATCACAATTCCTGCCATAGATGAGAACAGAAAGTTCCCAGCGAGAATTACAACTAAAATGACTTCTCTGTAACATTTCCTATCACCCAATGGCTGTATAATCCTCCGCTGACCTCAGGAAATCCCAGGGATGGTGCAGATCCCGTTATAGGAAAGCATTGTTTCAAATCCTCAGGTTTTTCTTATTGTTTTGTGCTTTTCATTTAAAAAAAATTTTTTTTTTGGAAACATTGATGAATATATGATCTCCTTTGCGTGTAATGTATTACGTCAATTGCTTTAACCACTTGAAGACCAGGCCTTTTCTGAAACTTTTTGTTCAAAAGTTTAGCCACCTCAATACCGGGTACTTTCACCCCCTTTCCTGCCCAGGCCAATTTTCAGCTTTCAGCGCTGCCACACTTTAAATGGCTATTGCGCGGTCATGCTACACTGTACACATAGGACATTTTTATAATCCCCCCCCCCCACAAATAGAGCTTTGTTTTGGTGGTATTTGATCACCACTGGGTTTTTTAATTTTTGCGCTACAAATAAAGACTGAATATTAAAAAAATAATAATTTTCTTTGTTCGTTTGTTATAAACATGTACGTTTTCTGCTTCACTTATGGCCACTGATCAGGAGGCACTAATACACTGCACTGATGGGCACTAATACACTGCACTGATGGGCACTAATACACTGCACTGATGGGCACTAATACACTGCACTGATGGGCACTAATACACTGCACTGATGGGCACTAATACACTGCACTGATGGGCATTAATACACTGCACTGATGGGCACTAATACACTGCACTGATGGGCACTAATACACTGCACTGATGGGCACCGATATGTGGTACTGTTATGGAGCACTGATGGGCACTGATATGCAGCACTAAGCTCTTATATGCGGCACTGATAAGCGGCACTGATGGGCACTGATAAGCGGCACTGATAAGCGGCACTGATGGGCACTGATAAGCGGCACTGATGGGCACTGATAAGCGGCACTGATAAGCGGCACTGATAGATGGCACTGATAGATGGCAATGATGGGCACAAATATACAGCACTGATGGGTACTGATAGGTGGCACTGATGGCACGAATAGGCTTTACTGATGGGCACTGACATGCATTACGGATAGGCGGCTCTGATAGGTGGCACTAATGGACACTCATAGGTGGCACTCATGGGCACTGATATGCAGCACTGATGGTTGGCACTGCTGGGTAGAAATGATGGGCACAAATATGCAGCACTGATGGGTACTGATATGCGGCACTGATGGCACGAATAGGCTTTACTGATGGGCACTGACATGCATTACTGATAGGCGGCACTGATGGACACTAATAGGTGGCACTGGTGGGCACTGATTGGCATCATAGGTGGGCACAGGTAGGCAAAAATTGGTATCACTGGCAGGCACTGATGGGGATCACTGATGGGTCTGCACTGATAATGCACTAATTATCAGTGCAGACCCCCGCTGTCAGAAGAGCCGCCTATCAGCTCTCCTCTACTCACGCCCTGTCAGCACAAATAGAGGGAAAGCCGATAACCAGCACTTCCTGGTTACAATGTGATCAGCTGTGATTGGACACAGCGTTTTACATTGTAAAGAGCCTACGTCACAGGCTCTTTACTGAGATCGCAGATGCGGTGTGTCGGAGCCTACGGGGGCACGCATGAGCGGCTTATCTTGCTGGACATCATATGAGACCCTAGAGAATAAAATGGCGATCGCTGCAATATTTTGTGCCACACAATATTTGCGCAGCAGTCTATTATTTTAGGGAAAAAAAATCAACTTTAATGAAAAAAAAACCACAATATTTACCCTAAATTTTTTTGGTATAATATGAAAGTTGATGCTACGTCCAGTAAACGGATACCTAACATGCTTTGAAATTCCTCACGCTTGTGGAATGGCGACAAGCTACGGTATTTAAAAATCATTTTAACACTCTTAAGTTTCTAGTTTAGAGTTACAGAGGAGGTCTTGTGCAAAAATATTTGCTCTTACTTTAATAATCGCGGCGGTACCTCATGTGTGGTTTGAAAGCCGTTTACATATGCGGGCGTGACTTAGGTATGCATTCACTTCTGCGCGCGAGGGATGGGACGCTTTTAAATTCTTGTTCTTCTTTTACTTTTTATTTTTACACTGGCCCTTTATTTTATTTTTTTCATCACTTTTATTCGTATTACAAGGAATGTAAACGCCCCTTTGAAAGATCTGGGGTCAAAAAGACCTCAAATCTATCTTTTTACTTTTTTTTAAAAGCAAAAGATCAAATAAAAAAAAGTTTTTATTTTTTAAAAATATTATTTACTATGGCCTGGAAACCAGAAGCCACGTCAGACGTCGCTCCGGTCCTCCAAGGGCATAGAGACGAGTGGCGGCCATCTTGGCCTTACTCTTCTCCATACCCAGCTAACGGCAGCATCGCATCGTTCCCGGGCTTCACCGATGGGTCAGATAAGTCCGGGAACGACCAGGAAGCAGTGGGGGAGGGGGAGATCTTTTAGTGCTCTGTGTAGAGAGTGTAAGCTCCTCTGGCACAGAGTCTGATATGACTGGCTCAGTGTTCTCTGTACAGCACTGTGGAATATGTCAGAGCTATATAGATATATAATAATAATAGTGTGCGACTGTGGTGGGGCATTAGAGTGTAAGCTCCTCTGGTACAGAAACTAATGTGACTTGCTCAGTGTTCTCTGTACAGCACTTTAGTCTATGTCAGAGCTATATACATGTATAATAATAATAGTGTGGTGGGGCAACGACTGTGGTGGGGCAAAAGAGCGTAAGCTCCTGTTGTGTAGAGGCTGATGTGACTGGCTCAGTGTTCTTTGTACAGCACTGTGGAGTATGTTGGTGCTATACAAAAAATATAGATGACACAGCAATCCCAGGGGCTTCTAACTGGATGAGCCACGCAGTCAATCAGCCCAGATAAATCTAATAATTTATATTACGCTGTCTTGTTTTTCCTATTTAATGCATTAACTGAAATCATTAAGACAGCTGTAATTTATTTCATGATCGATCTTCGGTGGTTCGGGGCTTGGGTCCGATAATGACCGTGCTGCCAATTAAGTAAAATCTTTAATGGCTTCTGATTTCAGATGGAGAGGGAATATGGAGCTCATCAATAAACATCAAAAACCTTCATAACAAAGTTTCTTCCAGGAAGTGCGAAGACTGGGCATGTTTTAAGGCAGCACAAAGAGCGGCGGCGATATGCAAACTGCAATAACTACTGGCGACCAACTAGATTTAATCATTTCTGAGGTTTATTGCTATTGCTTTTGCCCTATTAATAAACCCCGGGGAGCTTAATGGCTATAGAAAGGCACATGCAGTCATTTTTAATAAAGTGAAAGCAAAATGCGATGGCTAAATGCAACCAATGATTTGTTGGTTTTTGCCAATTGTGCTGTAGTAAACAGAATTTTAATCGGTGGCTGTGGTATATTTTCAGTTATTATTTTGAGCGGACGGGGTATCATGTGAACGCTATGCAATCACAATGTAAACACAACTGTTATGAATGGGTTTCATTCATAACAGCTTTGCTTAGTAATGTGATGATGTGATTGTCCCACAGCTATCACATGGTACCTGGGCCAATCCCTGCACCCTGTGTCATGTGATAGCTGTGGGCCAATCACTGCACCCTGTATCATGTGATAGCTGTGGGCCAATCCCTGCACCCTGTATCATGTGATAGCTGTGGGCCAATCACTGCACCCTGTATCATGTGATAGCTGTGGGCCAATCACTGCACCCTGTATCATGTGATAGCTGTGGGCCAATCCCTGCACCCTGTATCATGTGATAGCTGTGGGCCAATCCCTGCACCCTGTATCATGTGATAGCTGTGGGCCAATCACTGCACCCTGTATCATGTGATAGCTGTGGGCCAATCACTGCACCCTGTATCATGTGATAGCTGTGGGCCAATCACTGCACCCTGTATCATGTGATAGCTGTGGGCCAATCACTGCACCCTGTATCATGTGATAGCTGTGGGTCAATCACTGCACCCTGTATCATGTGATAGCTGTGGGTCAATCACTGCACCCTGTATCATGTGATAGCTGTGGGTCAATCCCTGCACCCTGTTGCATGTGATAGCTGTGAGCCAATAACAGCATCACAATAGTAATCACAGTGGTTATGAATTTAACGGATTCAAAAACTACAGCAATCATCACTGTAACAGCAATCAAGGTGTAAAAAAAAAAATCCCTGATCACCCCTCCCCAGAGTAGTATCATGTGATAGCTGTGGGCCAATCACAGCACCCTGTATCATGTGATATGAATTTAACTGATTCATCATCGTCAAACGTCACTTCTGCCCACCGGCCTTAAAGGGCTTTTTTTTTTTTTTTTTTTATTGCATTTAAGTGTAAATGTGAAATCTGAGGTCTTTTTGACCCCAGATCTCACATTAAAAAGGTCCTGTCATGCATTTTTTTCTGTTACAAGGGATGTTTACATTCCTTATAATAGGAATAAAAGTGATCCCGCATATGTAAACGGTATTCAAACCACACACGTGAGGTATCGCCGTGGTTGTTAGAGTGAGAACATAATTCTAGCAAAAGACCTTCTCTGTAACTCAAAACTGCTAACCTGTAGAATTTTTGAAACGTCGCCAATGGAGATTTTTAAGTGTCAAAGTTTGCCGCCATTGCATGAACGGGCGCAGTTTTGAAGCGTGACATGTTTGGTATCAATTTACTCGGCGTAAAATTGTCTTTCACAATATAAAAAAATTGTGCTAACTTTACTGTTAACTTATATTTTTAATTCAAAAAAGTTTTTTTTTCCAAAAAAATTGCGTTTGTAATATCGCAGCGCAAATTTGGTGTGACATAAAATATTGCAACAACCGCCATTTTATTCTCTAGTGTGTCTGGGAAAAAAAAAATATATAAAATATTATATATATATATATATATATATATATATATATAACACACAAGTTTGAATAATAGGTCCTGTCCTTAAGTATTTAACATACTGTTATCAGTGTCCCTAATCACCACCACACCAGTCATATGATGACGCTGTACTGCACTGGTGACAGTACGGTGGAAAAAAACTTTTTTTTTTATTTAATTTCTTTATTTTTCAAAAAATTGTGAAAAAAAAAATTACAACTTAAAAAAAACTTGCCCTGCCACTTACTAAATACCTCAGACTGTTTACTTTCCAAAAATGGGTCATATGGGGGGTATTTGTACTGTCCTGACATTTTTATAGCCTTGAGAAATTAGATTGGCCGTCATTTCATCAGGATTGATCAATTTTCAAATATACAGTACTGTATATCCAATAGCTTGTAGACTTTATAACATTCACACAAACCAATTAATATACAGTTATTGAGATTTTGTTGTTACCGAGGACATGCAGCAGGATACATTTTGGATTACATTCATGGGGAAATTTGATTTTTATTGGATAGGTTTTAAAACAGAATGGAGAAAATTTTGTGTTTTTTTTTTTTTTTCTTCAAAATGTTGTCTTTTTAAAAAAAAAAATTATATAATACAAAATGAAAATCCAGGGGCCAGCGAATACCACTAAAAGAGAGCTCTATTTGTGTGAAAAAATTTATAGAAATTTAATTTTTGTACAGTGTTGCATGACTGCACAATTACCAGTTAAAATAGCGCAGTGCTGAATAGCAAAAAATGCCCTGGTCATGAAGGGGGTAAAACATTCCAGGGGTCAAGTGGTTAAGGACTCACAAAGGTTCTAACCCTCCCCGGTCCGTCCAAAACTGAAAGAACATTTTGGCATAAGTTGCGTTTTCCTCATTTCCCCCCCCCCCCCGTGTTCCAGCCTCACGGTGGTCTACAGAAAGGATTGACAGCTGCAACCTGTCGGCAGAACGCAGCCACACTCCAGTGGCAGTCTGAAAGCCGAGCGAACCCAGCAATGAGAAGATTGTACATTCCTAATTCAAGATACATTTTGCTGACTTCAGCAGACTTGCAGAGTTTCCTGGGCACCATTACCAGATCACTGGCTGACTTTACGTATTGCCTGGGGTTGCTTGTTAAAGCACACTTGTCATTGAGAAAAACGCCAACTGACATAATTGCCTTCCACCGGCAACCATGAGGCATCTGAACGTACTTTTGTGTATGGCGTGACATACACAATGTTCGTCTGGCATTGGAGGCTTCGCCATCACATATATATATAATTTTTTTTTTTTTCCCCTACTGGATAGTTTGTTGTAATAATGGCTTCAATGTCCCCTTATTAGAAGCTTTATCTTTTGAAGCTTTGTCAGGTTCTGATCTTGAAGGTGTCAGCGGTAATTAGAGCCAGAGAGCTAGCAGGCCCCAGAAACAATCCATTTGGCAGGAACTCCGAAACGGCTTGTCAGCACATAAATCCGAACGCGGGACAGACGTGGACTAAAACTGTCAGCCTGTGACAGAGTCACGCCATCATCATTACATGTGACGCCGGATTACATGTGACGTTTTGTCTTGGAGCACAAGTGAGATGTGTGTGTGTGACTGTAATGCTGATTCTGGTGGAAACAATTGTGAGCCTCCTGAGGTTTATCTTTTCATTCTTGGGCTTCACAAGTATCTAAATAACCCAGTGCTGCTTGATTAAGAGGAAGTGTGTAATGGCAGACTCTATACACTATGTGGCCAAATGTTGGTGGACCATTACGCACCTATGAGCTTGGTGGACATCTTGGCCATGGCCATGCCTTTGCAGCTATAACAGCCTTCACTGTTTTCTCAATATTTTGGAGTGTCCCCATAGGAATTTGTACCCATTCCAGTTTATCACAAAAGTGTTCAGTAGGGTTGAGATCAGGTGTCTGTGCCGGAAACTAAAGTTCCTCCACACCAAATTGGTCAAACCATGTCTTTATGGAGATGTTAGATGAGAAGACCCGGCTTGTACCAGTTCATCTCAAAGGTACTCAGTAGGGTTGAGGTAAGGTCTCAGTTGGGATCCTCCACACCAACGCATCAAATCATGTCTTTATGGAGCTGGCTTTGTACACAGCACAGTCACACTGGAACAGAAATTGGTCTTTCCCAAACTGCTATCACAAGGTTGTAAAAGCTCATATTAAATTTCATATTAAAACCACTTCCCGCCCAAGGTACATCATATGACATCATGGACTTTGAGTGGGGATATCTGAATGACGCCTGCAGCTACAGGCATCATCCAGTCATCATCTTTTTTAGCCGGCGATTCTGTGCACCGTAAGACCAATCATAGCCGCAGTTCAGCTGCTTGATCATTCTTACAGGTGGCAGGAGGGGACGCCCCCCCCCCTCCCGCCACCCTCCGGTGCTTCTCCTGGCTCGCCTCTGCGATCTGTGAGGCGGAGATCAAATTAGTCGCCGCTGGAAGCTTACCATAGATATTTCTGGTGACCAGTCATCTCTATGGCCCTCAGAAGGCCGGGTGCGACTTTATGACATCACGTCCGGGCCGGCGGAAGTAAAAGCTAAGGACGCGGCTGGAAAGGCAGAGAGCGTTTTTGTTTTATTTTTTTGAGCTTGGCCTTTCCAGCCTGGAGGAGAGATGTGAGGTCTTATTGACCACAGACCTCTCCATAAAGATGACCTGTCATGCACTATTCCATTACAAGGGATGTTTACATTCCTTGTAATAGGAATAAAAGTGATGAAAGCTATTTTTTTTTAAAGGAAAAGTGTAAAAAAAAAAAAGTAAAAAAAAAAAAAAAAAATTAAACCGATCCCGTGCTCGTGCACAGAAGTGAATGCATACGTAAGCCACGTCCACATATGTAAACAGCATTCAAATCGCACATGTGAGGTATCGCTGCTTGCGTTACAGCAAAAGCAACAATTCTAACCCAAGACCTCCTCTAATTCTAAACATGTAACCTGTAAAAAAAATTTAAAGCGACGCCTAAGATTTTAAAGTACCGAAGTTTGGCGCCATTCCATGAGTGTGGGTAATTGTAAGGTGTGACATGTCAGGTATCTATTTACTAGGTGTAACATCTTTCACATTAGAAAAAAAATGGGCTATTTTTACTTTTTTTTTTAATTTTTTATTTTTTTTTTTATTCGTATAACTTAAAAAAAAAAAAAATGCATTTGAAAAAAAACGCTGCACAAATACCGTGGGACATAAAAAGTTGCAACAACCGCCATTTTATAGGGTCTCTGCTAAAAAAACATATTTAATGTTTGGGGGTTCTGAGTAATTTTCTAGGAAAAAAATATGATTTTTACATGTAAGAGTGAAGTGCCAGGATTGGCCCGGATGGGAAGTGGTTAACAGTGGAAACATCTGAACTCCATAATTTGGGGGGTACCTGCCAGTTTTGCCCATTTAGAATAGATGGGTTGAAAAATACACATCCATAGAGCGCAACCAAAAAATAATCTCAAGTTGAATTAGACAAAGCTAGAAACCGCTCGTGGTCCAATTTGTTACAGCGAGGGCTTGTTTTAACCCTTTTACTGCATCTGATGTACGTCATACGTCGGACGCAGCGGTGGGTTTTACACACTCCCAGCTGCTACAGCAGCCAGGGATGCATGTAGATTTCACAAACCGCCAGTTTGGCTTTCAAATGGAAGCTGTTTTGTGGCTTCACAGCCACCAGATTGCTTCCGCGTACTGCTAGAATGTGTGCCCCACCCTGACCATGTTTCCTGAACTCTACTATTCCACCTCCCGGCAAAGCAGGTGTGGCCGTGTAGAGAGGAGGGAGACCAGCGAATATCCATTTGGTGATCTCCACTAGCTTGCAGTTGCGCAGAAAGGGGTGGGTGTCTAAGCATGGACACAGTCAGATGCCTCCAGGCAGGGCCGGTGCTACCACTAGGCAAACTAGGCAGCTGCCTAGGGCACAGCATCAGCAGGCAGCCGCCACTCTGTTTGCACATAGTGTCAGAGGCACAGCGGCGGCGGACTGTGTCTGTGTCCTGACTCCTGAAAGAATGGAAGCAAGCAAACATTCATTAATGGGCGCTGGTGAGGCTGCATTTGATGGGCGCTGGTGAGGCTGCATTTGATGGGCGCTGGTGAGGCTGCATTTGATGGACGCTGGTGAGGCTGCATTTGATGGACGCTGGTGAGGCTGCATTTGATGGACGCTGGTGAGGCTGCATTTGATGGACGCTGGTGAGGCTGCATTTGATGGACGCTGGTGAGGCTGCATTTGATGGACGCTGGTGAGGCTGCATTTGATGGGCGCTTCATTAAATGGTGGGGTATACATGGGCAGGGCAAAGGGGGTGGAGTCAGGGGCAGCAAATGAGGTTTCGCCTAGTGTGTCAAAAATCCTTGCACCAGCCCTGCCTCCAGGCTTGGACACCCGTTCCTAACCGCAGGTGGCCACTTGTACAGACTGAGCGGCTGCTGCTATTCGTATGCACCTGTAATGCCAGCCGCAAGAATCCCTTAAATAAGGAACTGCAGGCTGCTCACATAATTTGTAATAAAAACATCTTTGCCATTCTGAAGCTTCCCTCCAACCACTTTGTATATTATTTTATTTATACTGTTATTCTGTACTTGCCAAATATGCTACAGAAATCTCCCTCCACTGAGTCTGGCTGCAGCCATTTTAACTGTGGGCAGCTGAAGCTGCTGCCTGATCACTTCCTGGATTTACACAGACACACACCTCCAGCTCTGCAGCTCTCATTGGCCCTCTTATGACTCATCCCCCCTCAGTTCCTGACAAACTCTCACAAGAGTGAAAGAGAGAGCTGTGCATGATGTCATAAGCCTAGTGCGGCTTTTGACCAGACAAGAAACAGGAAGTGGGCTGTATCGGGTACTTACTGGCAAAAAAAAAAAAAAAAAAAATAGTTTTACTATCCAAAGTTAAAACAACAGGGGCAGAAGATTTAATAGATGGAAAAATGAAAAAAATGACTGACGGTCCGCTTTAATTCTTGTTGCTGAAATCCAGTGTATGCGGCTGAACGAAGTCCTAAATGTCTAAAGGAGTCCTAAAATGTCTACCACATCGAAGAATTGGTAATTTGCTACATATTACATTTATGTTCACTTTAATACAATGTATCTGAATGAGCTACACTGTAATACTATGATGTATGCACACTGGGGTCGCAAAATAATAATAACAAATGATGACATGCTGAAATTGTGTGGCCACAAAACAAAACAAAGATACAATGACTTATGAGGTTCCGGATAGATTACACCTGTAAAGTAAAGATTTTTGATTGTTTTATTACTTTTAAACGATCTTTCCTGCGTCTGCACCAAGTATAACTTGGCAGTTAAAACCATTCTGCAAATTCTAGTCCCGTCACTTTTTTTTTTTTTTTACAGTAAGTGGAATGCCCTTTGTCATTGCAGGGGTTTCCTATCGCTTATCTCAATGTATTTCTAAAATCTTCCCCTGCAAAAAGCTCTCCAGCACGCCGACGTCCCCCATCCAGCTCCAGCGACTCCGCACCTGCCCTGCGTGAATCGTGAACGCCGTCTGCCAGCAGCTTGTGTGAGCATGTCCTCCCCGGAGAAAGAATCTGGAAAATGTGAGGCTGCCACTGGAAAATGTGACCGAGCTCAGCCGGCTGAATGGGCCTTTCAGATGCTGCCCCGTGCGGATTTTATGAAGTGACAATTACGCAGTCCTCGGCATTATGTAACCTGCAGTTTTTTATAGGTGCGTGTCACAGCCACATTGTCACCGAAACAGGAGACTTGGGCCTTATCGAAATGTGCATTGACTTGCCGATTGTTGGCGTGCAAAAAGGAGTAGATCATTGGATCCAGGGCTTTTTTTCTCAAACAATAGGTGCTGGAACTCAACCACGACCCCCCAAAACCCCTCCCCCCCCCCCCCCCACACACACACACACCCTCCAAATCACATCAAATAGTGGGTATGGTCATATTTCACAAACAGTAGAAGGGTCTTAAAGAGGCATTAAATATCAGGATTGCATTACACACAGAGTGCAGAGTTCATGGGGGTTACACACAGAGTGCAGAGCTTTCACTTGTAAACACAGAAACCAGACTTCTGTGTTTACAAGTGATTGTGGTGAGCAGGCACCAAAGAGTCTGAGCCAGAGGTGGTGGAACTGAGTTCCACCAAGTTCCCCCTGAAAAAAAAGCCCTGATTGGATCCATTCACAGCCACAGAATCTATTGTCTCTGCCTCGCAGAGTTGGGGTCCTGGGGTTAGTTCTAGTTAGGGATGCCGCTAAAGCAAGACAGCATTGTGTACAGTTCAGTGATCTGTATATACAAACATGTTGCCTGACCCAAATCCAAGTTCCGTCTCCCTGTTTTGTTTTTTTTTCAACAATGTATCTAATCCTAAAACAGCAGTAAATCCTTACAGGGGTTCTAACCCATCCCCACTCCATCCAAAAAAAGTTCAGTAGAGCTATTTTAATGTGTATTAATAAACTGCAGTAAAAACTACATTAAAAAATCTCCATTACCAAGGTGTGTATAAGCCCTGGTTCACATTGGTATGATTTGACATGCGATTTGACATGTCAAATCGCCGGCAATTGCCAGCAATGGCACCGTCCTAATCGGTGCGGCGCTGCATTTGCGGCACCGCACCGATTTCAAAAAGTCGTTTCTGTACTACTTTTTTGCGATTTCGGGCTGCGATTTACATTTACAGAAACCTGCACAGATGGCTCTGAAATCACAGCCGAAATCGGGACTGACATGTGGGAGTGAAATCGTGTGCGTTCAGCCGAACTCGCACGGCTTCATTGCCGCAGCTCAGTGTGAACCCGGGCTTCAACTGAAAACAAGAATTTATCCAAAAACAACTCAAATGTTGCTCAAAAATAGATCATTTGTTGCACACAAATTGTTCAAAAAAAATTCAAATAAAGTCCAAAAGTATAAATAGTCCCAAGTGCAGAAATGTATATATTCCAGTAGTGCAAAATCATGCTTCTTTAAAGCGGAGTTCCGCCCCAAAAAAATAAAATAAAATAAAAGCCAGCAGCTACACATACTGCAGCTTTTGGCTTTTAATAATCGGACACTTACCTGTCCTGGAGTCCAGCGATGTCGGCACCGCAGCTGATGTTTCCATCGACTGTCGGGTTCTGCCGCCGCCATTGCGTGTAAGGGTACCCGGCAGTGTAGCCTTACGGCTTCACGCCGGGAACCCTACTGCACATGCTCAAGGCCCCACTCCTCTCTCCTACTGGCCCGGCGACAGAGGAGGTGGGAGGGAGCCCAGCGGTGATGTCACGGGCCGTGGTGCAGACTTCCAGAATTTGTTACAGGATAGCTGTGAGACAGCTATCCTGTCCCCCCTCCCCCCCTCTGGAAGGTGCCAATTGTGGCACCGGAGGGGGAGAGGAGACAAATGAGCGGAAGGTCCACTTTTGGGTGTTACTCCGCTTTAATGAAAGTGTGCACTAATTGTAAAGACACAATCCTCCACCTCCCCCTAGAGGGTAAACGCTCACCTCCAGGAATGTACTTTCACCACACAGGTCTATTTAGCCCATTGGCAGGCACCAGGACCCAGAGAACATCTGCAATCATTCAGGGGAACCACAAGGCTCAGCTTCACAAGCATTTGATGAAATTGACCACAAAGGGTATATCCATCTCTCAAGCTCAAAAGGAAAAGAAGCAAACCATAGTGCTCACTGACCAAAAAAAAAAACAAAACACTTAATTAAAACTATAGAAATGCACTCATGTACATATACCTGTAAGATAAAACCAGACCGGTGCTTCTGAATAGCCTTCATACTCCTCCTAGCCTTCTCTCTAGGAGGAGTATGGACAAATGTCACTGTGCTAAGAGATAAATGCTCACCTCCAGAAATTGACCCTCACCACAGAGGTCAATTTAGCATGTTGGCACCAGGACCCAGAGAACTTCTTCTTCAATCTGCTCCAGCTTTTTTATGCGCTCAGTCAGGGGAACCTCAAAAAAACAAAGCTTCACAACCATTTGATAAAATTGACCACAAAGGATATCCATCTCTCAAGCTCAAAAGGAAGAGAAGCAAACCATAGTGCTCACTACCAAAAAAACCCGTCATTAAAAATATAAAAACGAACTTGCATGTAGGATCTAAGCAGACAGGCTTCTCTGAATAGCCTTGGCCAGTGTGAGATTCAGTGCTGTCTAGGAGGAGTATGAACAAATACCACTTTGCTAATAGATGAGTGCTCACCTCCAGAAATTGACCCTCACCACAGAGGTCAATTTAGCATGTTAAAGAGGTTGTAACCCTAAAAATAAAGATCCTGCTTTTTAACGCATATTAAACCGCAGTGTTTGTGTGGTGTCATTTGTCCCTTTTTTTGTATGATGTAAAAAACCTGATTGATCCTGCCTTTTCCTGGTGATCCATGATACCGTGGTCAGTTTACGTGCCTCTGTCATCCCACCGCCCCTCACCCCCTCACTCCCTGCCTGTCGGCTCCTGTGTGTGAGCTGAAAAAAGAAAAAGCCCCTCCTGCCGCTATCCCGTGTGGCAGTAAAGTTAGTAATCAAGATTCCTGCCAACTCCTCTGCAATACTAAGTTTTACTTCACAGTGTGTTTGTTCTTTTTAGAAGCTACATACATTTTTCACATCGCCGATGTGCAGTCACGTGACCGCCCGGATGATGTCAGAGGGAAATCTCAGCCCCTCCCACTGTAGTCCTTAGACCGGGGGAGGAGAGCAGAGGGCGGTCATGTGACCGCACATCGGCGATGTGAAAAAAAGGTATGTAGCTGCCAGATTTTCTAAAAAAACGCACACTGTGATGTCTACCTTAGTATTACAGAGGGGCTGGCAGGAATTCCGATCAGGCTTTACAACCACTTTAACAGGCACCAGGACCCAGAGACCATCTTCAATGTTCTCCAGCTTTTATATGCAATCAGTCAAGGGAACTACAAGACCCAGATTCACAACCTTTTTGCTGAAATTGACCACAAAGGATATCCATCTCTAAAGCTCAAAAAGCAGAGATGCAAACCATAGTGCTCACTGCCAAAAAACACTTCATTAAAACTATAAAAATGCACTCACGTGTAAGATATAACCAGACAGGCTGCTCTGAATAGCTTCAGTCATTGTTAATTTCCATGCTGTTTGGGCGGAATATGAACAAGTATCAAAGAAACAGAAAAGTGACGACAGAAAAAAAAGAGTAGTCCATGGAGTCTGCCCTTTTTTGTTTTTTTTTGTTAACTGTGTTATCTGTGTTTATCCCAAGTATGTTTTGAAGCTATTTACCAGTGAGTGTCTCACTACCTCTGCTGGAAGTTTATTCCAAGCATTAACTACCCTTTCTGTAAAATACTACTTTCTAAAATTAGTTTTGATCTTTCCGCCAGTTAATTTAAGGTCTTTGCTGTGTTAAGATAGGGATTTCTCCTGTCCTCATGTAGTCTGCTCAAGCCAGGTTCCCTATAGCTCCACCCTACGTGTCTCGTCACAAATTACGTCATCAGGGGCACCCTGGACTGAAGGAATGCCTGTCTTAGCATAGTGGTATTGGTTTTATATATTCATTTATATACACTTTTATTGAAGAAGCATGATTTGGCACTACTGGGATTTATGTTTTTCTTCACTTGGGACTGTTTATACTTTTGCACTTTTTATTTAAATATTTTTTTTCAACAATTTGTGTGCTGTTTTTGGTAACATTTTGAGTTGTTTTTGGATAAATTATTTTCACTTTTATACATACAAATTTGCACATTTCTGATGGAGATTTTTATTGCAATGCTTTTATATGACATTTTGCATGCAGTTTTCAGCGCAGCACATTTATACACATTCCTACACCTTTAGGTAATTCAGGGTGCATGCAGCTATAGTCAGGAATACATAGGGGCTGTTGTGCAAATCCTTTTTTTTTTTTTTTTGCACAGATATATTTTAAAGCTGAACTCCATGGACAAAACTTACATTTAAATACATTCCTCAATAAAGGTTATAATTCTAAATTGTGTGCAACAAAAGCCTTTGGAAACCCAGATATTAGATTGTTAAAAGTAGCAGTGACATCATCACTGTGCAGAGCTGTGAGAGGGGTCCAGCAGGCTCCACCCACTACAGGCTGTCTGCTAGGAACCACAGGAGGGGGCGGAGTCTAGACCAATCCACCTGCACAAGGAAGAGAGAGCAGCAGTGAGCGGTCTTTATTACAGGAAGGAAAAGTCTCACACTGGATTACTGCACAGATCTGGAAGAAATACACAAGGCACACTGAGATGCATGAAGAATACACATGAGGAATGTGTGTGTTTATATTATTATAGGTACAGTGGAACCTTGGTTAATGAGTAACGCAGTTAACGAGCGTTTTGAAAGACGAGCAACTTTTTAAAAAATATTCTGACTCGGTTTGCGAGTGTTGTCTCGCATAACGAGCAGATTTCAAGCTAATGGGGTGTGCAGTACCCAGAGGTGCGGGGGCGCCGGTGACACTCGGAACGGTTTGGATCCGTTCGGAAATAGTCGGGACCACTCGGAATTACTCTGAAATACTCCATTTCCGAGTGTTTCCGAGTTCAACCGAGCTGTCCCCGAGTATTAGTGAGGCTCTCCGGCGCCTCCCCCCCACCTCTGGCCACATGCGGTATTGCATGCAATAGAAGTCAATGTGGAAAGAATTATCTTCGTTTCCATTGACTTCTATGGGGAAACTCGCTTTGACATGCGAGTGCTTTGGATTACAAGCATTCTCCTGGAACGGATTATACTCGTAATCCAAGGTTCCAAGGTTGTATTCCAAGGTTGTTCCAAGGATCCAAGGTTGTATTGTGTGTTAGTGCTTTTTTTTTTTTTTCTCTTGTGCCCGGTGTTCAGCTTTAATTCTGATACTTTCCTGGAACTTAAACAGTGTTATCTGCACCTTCTGTGAAGGACATTTGATTTATGTTGAGTTCTCCTTCGGTGACATGGCTGTGGGGTATATTGCATGTAATATAAATAAGCTTTGAAGTTCTAAATTTTGACAGCTTCTAGATACAAAGGAAGACATGGCATGTTTATGGAAAATCCTCCCCATAGCACCCAGGCGTGTTTACAAGGAGCCGGGCGAGAGCTGGCAGCCAGGGTTATGTGAGGTATGCAGAGAAGTCTCAAAGCCTGTGCTGGAAAGGAGCGCAGAGATTCTTCTTCCTCGACTCCTCGCCACACCCTATGGAGTGCCATGATAATGCTCTAACTTTAACTGCAGAGCTCTGACTGGGGAAAGGTCAGGTGGCGATAAACTTTATAACCTTAATTATTTCTTAGCGCTTCCTGGTGAGTAAATGCGTCCCAGACGGTTGTTGTGACCAGGAAAGGCTTCTTGTAAAATTGTTTACAAGCGAACTTTGCCACTGAAGTGTTGTAGCAGAGCTAGTAACTCTGAGGCCTATTCAGAAGGCTCAAATAAATCTTTTCATCAATGATTGCCATATTGTATGATCTTTGTATACAAGAAATGTCTTTATGGTGCTTGTAGTGTGTGAATAACTTCCTAATAACTGAGAAAAAACCTTGGGATGCATAACCACGAGTCCAATAATCCAGTCTTTATCAGGATTGTCATAGGTAGACCTTGATAAACTTCCTTTCACAAGATACAGTTCCTCCAGAGAGATGGAGGAAAACTCTGAATCGATACAAAAAAAAAAACACAGCAGGGGGACCACCTAAGTGTAGCATTAAAACATTTCCTGTATGATAAAAAAACAAATCGGCAACTCACATGAAGTATGTTTGTGGAGGCATGTAGAGCACAAGAAATCTGGAATTTCAGGGAACCCTGTAGCAGAGGCATCCAGTCCGGGGATTGTGCAGCACTGCTGCTGGCCAGGTAGGCATGGGAAGCTCAGAGCACTTCCTGGTCGGGGGGAGACTCCATAAGAACCCAATGGATGAGGTCAGATGCCAGGAGGCGTTCTGGGGATGTGGCGTCTCCTCCCAACCAGAAAGTGCTCTGGGATTCTTATGTCTACCTGCCGGGTTGGGAGGAGACACCATGTCCCCAGGACACCCCCTGGCATCTGACCTCATCCATTGGGTTCCTCTGGAGTCTCTTTCCTGACAGGAAGTGCTCTGAGCTTCCTATGCCTACCCAGCTGGGTCGGTAGGAGATTCCATGTCCCCAGAACACCCCCTGGCATCTGACATCATCCATTGGGTTCCTCTGGAGTCTCCTCCCGACCAGGAAGTGCTCTGAGCTCCCTATGCCTACCCAGGTGGGTTGGTAGGAGACGCCACACCACCAGGATGCCTCTCGGCATCTGGCCTCATCCATTGGGTTCCTCTGGAGTCATTTTCCTAACAGGGAGTTCTCTGAGTTTCCTATGCCTACCTAGCCAGGTCAGGAGGAGATTCCATGTCCCCAGGATGCCCCCTGGCATCTGACCTCATCCATTGGGCTCCTCTGGAGTCTTTCCTAACAGGAATTGTTCTGAGCTTCCTATGCCTATCCAGCCAGCGGCAGTGCGGCACAATCCCTGGCCTCTGCTACAGAGTTCCTGGATGTCCTGTTCATGCTCCTATGCTCTACATGGCTCCATAAATGTACTAAATGTAAGTTTCCAATTAGTTTTTTTATCTTACAATAAATGTTTTAATGCTGTACTTAGATGAGGCTCTCCGCTGTGTGTTTTTTTTTTTTTAATTTAATTTTAATTTTAATTATATTTTGCATACAAAAAAAAAATATCATTCAAGAGGAGGAAATCACTGATTTGTCTCTCTTGTTATTCACAGTTTTATTTATCCCAAACTCTGTTTATATTGCAAGATGTGTCCCCATTGGGGAGATTATAATTGGACCCTCACTATTTATAGCTGTAATGCAGCCAGGCTGGATTTATAGTAACGAATATGGGGCTCTTCAAAAAAAAAATTCTGCGCTGCTAAGTGCTACAACAAGGGTTAAAATACCCTGTGCACAAAGGACGATCAAACTAAGGTTGTCTGACAGCAGAATTCCGGCTCTCCAGCGCCCCTCCCGGGTTTAGGACCCGGCTACGCTGTCATTCAGGGCTACCCGGAAGACTCAACAAAGCAATACATTTTATTTCCAGGTAAAAATTTGAATGTGTCAGGGGCTGCTCCAAAAATTAGTCCACAAAAATTTTTGTAGTCGTGGGGCATCTCGGTACCCAGGGATTTAGACAAGGTAAATATTAATACTTTTAAAAGGACAGAAATAAAGGACATTGGATACAACAATATATAAAATGGTTATTGCATACTGTTTTTTGCATACTAGAACTAAGGATATTGCCGAAACGCGTCAGCTTTGTTTTATTGTCTGATGTACCAATAAACGACACTTCAAGGATTACAGTTTTGCCGGCTCTTCTTATTACTGTTGCATTGGAGTGTGTTGGGACACATTGAGCCTCGGCACCTGTGAGTGGACCTGGTGTATGGATTGAGTTGTCCCTGCAGAGCGCTATTACTTTTCTTCTTTTCCTTATTGCATACTGTTACAAGTGATACAAACAAATAACAGGTAAACCCCACAAGTATATGGGGGAGAAAAGATGTACATAATCCTCTACATGTTTCGCGACAAGGGTCGCTTCTTCAGGAGGAGTTGACCATAAACATCTATAAGGAAATAAAATCCTATAATTATATCATCACAGATAACAAAAATACAATTTACATACATACAAGTAATCAGATAATTTTTGAGTGTTATAATCAAGCATGGCTTACCAATGGGAACCCAAGAAAGGGTACCGGACGGCGAAGTTTTAGTAACCCTGAACGGGTGATCTCACCGCGGCGAACATGGGAAGCACTAAAATAACTGAAATTAAAAAAAATATATAAAAATATGTATAAAAAATATGCGGGGGGGGGGGGGATTTATCATTCCAAGTCCAAAGATGATGGTACCCGCCCCTATCTCTGCTTACCTTTTTAGATTGAGGCACTACCTTATATTCCAGGTGATACTTTGTTGCAGAGCTGCCGGTTTCTCATCTGTGAAGCTCATGGCCTCTTATACTCTGAGATTTTTCTTTCCCAAAGTCACAGAAAGGGACGTGTAATTGTGAGTGCTTGTGATAAGACTTTACTGCAGCTTAGCTTAATCCGCAGGTCTAACAAAGTAATGTACACATTTCAGACACGGCCGCTCTAGATGTTCCAGAACGCCTTATAAGAAGGGGAAAAAAAAAAAGATTTGGCGATGATGTGTTTCCTGCTCTATAATCTTTAGTATCTTGTGCATGACAGAGCGGTCATAAAGCGTGACGGAGCGCAAGAGTTCACATGCAGAGCGGTGCCGAAAAGCCGCATTTTATGGCGAGATTTTTTTTTACTAGCTATTAAATAAAATGTCGAGATCCGTCTCTTGTTTTGGATGGCGACCAAAGCCGCTGGGAGACAGATTGCTGCAGTTATTGCTCGGGCGGCTTAAAGCGGTTCCTGCATTGCACCTTCCATTACCGCTAATGGCAGCCATGTTGTGCGCAGCACGGATGCTGGTGATGCATTATTGTCCAGTCGTTGGAACAGGAACTGGGCTTTCTGGTCCTCTTTATAAACAAGTTCCTATATGACAAATTAACCACTTCAATACCGGGCACTTGCGCACCTTCCTGCCCAGGCCAATTTCCAGCTTTCAGCGCTGTCGCAATTTGAATGACAATTGCGCGGTCATGCTTTCTTTTGGTGGTATTTGATCACCTCTGCGATTTTTACTTTTTGCACAACAAATAAAAAAAGACCGAAAATTTAGAAAAAAAAAATTTTTTTCTTTGTTTCTGTTAATTTTTTTTGTAAATAAGTAAGTTTTCTTCTTCAATGACGGGAACTGATATGGCTGCACTGATGGGCACTGATAAGGTGGCACTGGTATGCGGCACTGACGGGCACTCATAGGCGGCACTGATGGGTAATTATGGGTGGCACAGATGGGCACTGGTGGGCATGGATGGGCACTGAGAAGTGGCACTGATGGGTGACACTGATGGGTGGCATTGCTTGGCATCACTTGTTTGATCTGGACCATAATGTGCCCCCCCCCCCCCCCCCTGTCAGGAGAGCTGCCGATCGACTCTCCTCACTCGCGTGAGGAAAAGCGGATCAACGGCTCTTCCTGTTTACATCGTGATCAGCCATGATTCGACACGGCTGATCACATGGTAAATGGCCTCCGTCATAGGCTCTTTACTGAGATCGGTGTAGCGAAGTGTCAGACGGGCGCGCGGTGTCTGTTATCCTGCAGGACATCATATGACGCCCAGTCAGGATAACTAAACCACCGCCTGGCCGTCATTCTGCTATAGACCGGGCGGGAAGTGGTTAAAGGGTAACTCCACTTTCGTGGGGAAAAAATAATATAGCGCATATAATTGCGAGACTAATCATATTGTGATTGAATGTTATTAAAAATTACCTTTCCTTTTCAATCTGCAGCCGCTGTAATTTTCTGAGAATGCAATACAATATGGCTACATGAAGTTGTTCTGTACACCGAGCGTGTACTGACCACTCCCCAGAAACCTCATTTCCTGCTTGTGTGATTGGCTCACCAAGTCTGCCTAAGATACAAGTCAGATTTCAGGCATCCCCTGCAACAAAAATGTCATTTTTGGTGAGATACTTTCAATAAGAACACGTCTAAAGGGATGCAGGCTCAGCAGATTTCCTCTTTAGAGCCCTGCAGCTGCACACCTGACAGTTAATTATGAAACCACTCCCATTAGACCCACTCAGAACAGAGGCACAGACAAACACATTTCTTCAGAATAACAAAAGAGGGGAATCTGCAATAAAGGTTGTTATAATCCTTGCATTGTACATAGATCACCCAGAGGGGAATGTTTTTTTTTTTCTCAACAAAAGTGGAGTTACACTTTAAAGGTTATCTGTGAAATGTGAGGAAGCCGGGGATGCAGATCATGTGTGGAGTGATGGGAACTTTGCTTCTGATCATTTCCTGATACTGAAGTATCCTTTTTTTTTTTTTACTGAATGTATTTAAATCAGAACCTCTGAGAATGCCGCCAGTGTGTTCCCTCTTTCTGGCTCCGCCCTCTTTTATACCCTTGCAGCCACCCACACATGGGACCCTTGTAGGGGGACTTTTGGAGCCTTTAGTAACTTTACAAATCTGCAGAAATAAATTTCTTACCTGTCACAATATACAGCAACGGTATAATTTCTCAAGAAAGCTCCTCCTTTTATTATTAAAGGGCTGTCCTTGCACCCTTGTCTGTTGTTTTGCCCAGGCTGAGATGATGTCATCAGTCTGCTGCAGGCAGGAGGAAAATAGTAAAGGGGATGGGGCACTTCTTCCAAAGAGCTGTGTCAGAGATTCATCATGGAAAAAGATCTATGGAAACTGGAATGGCACCAGAACAACACAGTGTTGAGCAGAAGCAACTCTGGTTCCTCAGGTCTCAGGAAGGAGCTACTGCACATGCTCCAGAACGCGTTACCCCCCCCCCCCCCCAGCTGACGTCCCTTCTGGTACATGGGTTCCATGCGGCGCACGTGCGTCCCGCAGTGATTTCCGAAGTGTGGCGGCCATCTTGCCCCTCACTGTCCCCTCCTTCTGCAGCTGGTGGTCGGCTTAGCATTGTGGAGCCTGTGACAGGAGCCAGGACAATACATTGACAAGCCTATTGCTGGATCTTGTAAGGGTTTTAAACCTTATGTGTAATAAACTATTGGCATACTGCACTTAGAAGCACCTTCTTGTTGCTTTCTATTGCAGGCAGGAGGAAGCATTTACCCAGTCCCCCCCCCCCCAGTGATCAGACTGCAACATTGTAACTTTGTAGTAGACAGGAGGGAGATTTTCCTGTCTCTTCCCCCCCCAGTGATCAGACTGCAACATTGTAACTTTGTAGTAGACAGGAGGGAGATTTTCCTGTCTCTTCCCCCCCAGTGATCAGAATGCAACATTGTAACTTTGTAGAAGACAGGAGGAAACATTTCCCTTCAGTCTTGAACAGGTGTTCAGTCCCCTGGACTGAAAGGAAATTGCTTCCTTTTGATTCTCTCTGAGCTTCTCAAAATGTGCATTGGAATCTGCATTAACCTCTTGTGACCGCATAACTTGGTTATACGGTGGCAGAGCGGCTCTCCTGCTCCAGATTACATACCTAGTACGTGATCCGGCACTTCCGGGTAGGAGGAGCGCACGCCGCGGCTGTGCTGTGATTTGACGCAGCACGTGCCGATCAGCGGGTGCCGGCCAATAGATGTCCGCCGGCACCCGCTGATTGTTAGGGAGAGACACCTAACTGGAGCTCTGCATATGTAAACAAGGCAGAGCTCTGTTCTGACAGGGGACGAGTGATTCTGTGCCCCTGCAATGCAGGGGGAAAAAAAAACGATCACTTCCCTTAGTAAAAGCACCTCACACAGTAAACACAAATACTGGCTCGGCACACTTTTTAACCCTTTGATCACCCAAGATGTTTAACCCCTTCCCAGCCAGTGTCATTAGCTCAGTGACAGTGCATATTTTTAGCACTGATCACTGTATTACTGTCACTGGTTCCCACAAGGTGGTAGTTAGTGTCAAACTGGCTTTTCTCATCCTCACACCCTCCTGCCTGTGTCCTGTCAGAAAGTTGCTACCCATCAGGAAATGCAACGGAAGTGACGTTCCGTTGCGGCCATCTTGGTACTCCCACACTTGTCTACAGTCAGAAGGCGGCAAGCGGACATCTTTTTCAACCCACCGAAGTCTTGCATTTCACACATTTTTACCAGTGAACTGAGCTTATATAGTCACATGCAGCATTTTGAAATCCATGACACTGTTATGATGTTGAATTTCTAAAAGCATCGGCAAGCGTGCGGATCTCACAGGTTTGCTAATCTGACAGAACACCACTGCTTTTAAGATTCAACATCAAAACAGCTTGACGGATTTCAAAATCCTGTATTTCACAATCTAAGCTGAGTTTACTGGTAAAAAATAAGTGCGAAATGCAAGACTTTGGTGGGTGTAAAAAGATGTACAAATAGGTGTTTTCCCCAGGCCTGCAAACACACCACTCAGCGCCTGGACACGATACTGTTCTGAATATAGACAAAATATATATATAAGAATAAAAAATATATAGTATATATATATACATATAAATAAAACCCAATCTGCAATAATGCAAACAAGGTATGATGCCCTAAGGCAGAAAAAGCAGCTGTTTAAAAAATCTCTAAATACAATATACTATGCAGTGTTGAAAATAATCTAAAAACAGACTAAATATCACACTAAACAGCGCTGATGTTGAGCAAACTAAAATACACATGTGGCCAACTACACATGCAAAAATGATCGTAAATGAGAAAAGTGATGTAGAGTTCAGAGTGCAGTTCATAAAAGCGTTCATCAGGTGATGATGGAAACAATTCCTCAACGTGCACCTTCCACCGATCACTCCAAATTCCACCCTGTGCGAACACACTCCCCGCAGGGGGTTAAACTCACCAGAGCTAGAAAGCAATGAAGCATCCAAAAGAACAACTATTCATGCCACCAGCTACTTGTTAACACCACTCCAGAGGGATCTCGGATGTTCAGGGCTCACAATAAGTCAAAAAACAAAGACTGTCGAAGTCAGGATATGACGAAACGCGTCAGAGCGTGGCTTACGCAACGTAGGAAGTGACGTGTGCGCTCCACCACAGCCAGCTACACAACCAGGAAGTGGATGACGGTTCCTGGCTAGCAGTACTGGCTCATTGCGGTGAAGTAAAACGCTCCATACTACCTGCTTGATTGATTGCAAGTTTATGATGAACATTGATGTACGTATATTTATTGAAGGGGGGTGTGTGTATGTGTTGTAAGGGATTTATAGTCAATAAACAGGATTACTACCTCTCTCTTTGTTTTTTGACTTATTGTGAGCCCTGAACATCCGAGATCCCTCTGGAGTGGTGTTAACAAGTAGCTGGTGGCATGAATAGTTGTTCTTTTGGATGCTTCATTGCTTTCTAGCTCTGGTGAGTTTAACCCCCTGCGGGGAGTGTGTTCGCACAGGGTGGAATTTGGAGTGATCGGTGGAAGGTGCACGTTGAGGAATTGTTTCCATCATCACCTGATGAACGCTTTTATGAACTGCACTCTGAACTCTACATCACTTTTCTCATTTACGATCATTTTTGCATGTGTAGTTGGCCACATGTGTATTTTAGTTTGCTCAACATCAGCGCTGTTGGGTGTAAAAAGATGTCCGCTTCGCGACTTCAGATTTCAGGCTTATTGCGGACGAGTGCGGGGTGTACCAAGATGGCCGCGACGGAGCGACGCTTCCCTTGCACTTCCTGATTGGGTAGCGACTTTCTGATAGCTCAGGCATGCAGGTGTTCTAAGGGCAAATGGTTTCCAGGAAGTACATGCTACGTGAATCATATGCCCTTGAACAAGATGGCTGCAGCTAGAAATGCTAGGGGGGGTGAAGTAATTTCTCAGCAAAATCATGGATGGATGGATGGATGAGTTTGCTTTGAATATTAAAAATGAATGCTAATGGTGTTTTTTGGTTTATGGTGCTCAAATTCAATGTAGTTCAGCTGTAAGTCCGAGCCCACCTCAATTCCTAGCTGGAGGACTTCCAGCATCATCTAGCCCTTTCCTTTTTGGCCTCCACCTTTCACTCATCTCAGTTATTTCAGTCGTGGAGGCTCAGTGGGCATTGCCTATTATTCAAACAAGTGGACATTGCCTAGAATGGTCTGCATGCAAAGGGAAGGCACGCTCCTCCACCCAGCCATCAAGGCATTTTGATATTTGCGTGACCCCTCCAAAGAAACAACCTGTCGCTTGCATCAGGGCTGGGGGGGGGGGGGGGGGCTCTTGAGAGGAGTACTGAGGGAGGGGGCTGAGAAGCTCTGTACTGCACCCTGCTGGCTCCTCCCACTTGCATTGCATAGAGAAGTACAGAGATCCGGTGATGACATCACTGAGTAACATAAAGTATGTAATAGAAACATAAAGGTTTTATTAAAAAAAAAAAAAAATATTGGCTTATTGATAAGGGGGAAAAAGAAAGGCATAACATAAGCAGATGAAGCTTCGGTTTTTAAAGCTATGCGATCGTCCGCTCGACATTTTATTATTACAGTGGAGAAGAAGCTGGTGCTGTCCTGCCTGCAGCAGGCGATAACATCACTTAAAAAAAGAATAACGCCGTCCCCGATAAGACCGGATTATCACTTCCCTCATTGCCCGGCAAGATGACACTCGTCAACTATCCTCCCGGGGAATAATTAGAACTCCCGCGCTGAGTTATATCCACTTCTGGCATCGAACTTTCCTTCGGGGACTTTTCACTGGCCATCGGAATACATAATTAGGCTCATTTATTTTCCAAAGCGATCCGAACAGCTTAGCAGAAGGAAAGTACATATGCACTGATCTTTCCTGCCATGTAAATGCCACACACCGTCCATCACCCAGCCTGCTAATGGCCAGACGGGATTTCTCATTTACACATCCGGCATAGACTGACTTTTATATTCAGCTTTGGAAAAATCCAGATGTGTGTTTTTTGTGATCGTATTTTGGTGCAATTTTCAGTGCAAAAGCTGTTACAGTTCCCTTATCATTCTGGAAAAGCATGCTTCTGATTATGTGACAGCATTTCAATGGGATTGAGGTCAGGACTATTTATCCTACTGCACACCTTCATCATTATTATTATTATTATACAGGATTTATATGGCGCCAACAGTTTATGCAACGCTTTACAATATAAAAAGGAGACAATACGGTTATAATACAATAAAATACAAGAGGATTAAGAGGGCCCTACTCAGAAGAGCTTACAATCTAATAATGGGAGGACACATCATTTTTGCTGTGCTGTCTAAAGCCAGCCCCATACCTATATTACTACTCGGTGTGAGGTCTGCCATTCCATAATGGGTCCATAGGTGCGGGACCCTGTTTGCCAGGCCTCGGTGCCCCCTGGTGTTTCCAGGTTGAGTGTAGCACCATTTGGATGCTCCTCTTTACGATCGGCTCTTCTGCCCAGGACAAACATACGTTGCCTCCAAGGTTGGGCGGAAAGGCAGAAAGTTCACAGACTCTGTTTTAACCAAACATGGAATGTTCTTTGATTCACCAATGTACAACTACAAACATTACTTCTTATACCCCTGATGAAGGAGCCACATAGTCTCTGAAACGCGTCGGGTGGAGGAAACCAGATTGCATCTTCATCTTGCTGTTTGAGTTGGTGTATTTTCAGTTGTTCATATCATGTATATTTCGTGTTTCCTAATTTTTTACTGATGATTCATAATAATTATCTGTTTCAAGCATTTTTTTTAATATTTGCATAACTCCTCCCACTGCTTGCATCAGGGCTGAGGGCTCTTGAGGAATACCTAGGCAGGGGCCTGTGATGTTTTCAGGATGCTATGTACAGCCCCCTGCCAGCCCCTCCCACCAGCCATGATCTGCCTGCATTATAAGGAAGCACAGAGACCCAGTACAACATGCCAATTACCTCTGCTACAAGGCAAACCTGTCAAATTTCTAACTATAAGCAAAGTACAGGACCATGAAAAAAAACAAAAAAATGAGGCATTGCTTAAAGCCGACCTTCAATCATTTTTTCATCTTTCCGTCTGTTAAATCTTCTGCCCTTGTTGTTGTTGTTTTAACTTTGGATAGTAAAAACATTTTTTTTCCTGCCAGTAAATACTTTATACAGCCCACTTCCTGTTTCTTGTCTGGTAAAATCCTAGGCTTATGACATCATGCGCAGCTCTCTCTCTCACTCTCCTGAGAGTTTGCCAGGAAGGTAGGCGGGATGAGTCATAAGAGGGCCAATGAGAGCTGCAGAGCTGGAGGTGTGCCTCTGTGTAAATCCAGGAAGTGAACAGGCAGCAGCTTCAGCTGCCCACAGTTAAAATGGTTGCAGCCAGACTCAGTGGAGGGAGATTTCTGCAGCATGTTTGGCAAGTACAGAATCACAGTATATATAAAATAATATACAAAGTGGTTGGAGGGAAGCTTCAGAATGGCAAAGGTGTTTTTATTACAAATTATATGAGCAGACTGCAAATCTTCTTTTAAAGTGGTAGTAAAGTCCCCACTGTTTACTTGTACCTACAAGCAGGGCCAGGACTAGGGGTGGGGTCACTGGCGCATGCGTACTCTCAATGGATGGCTTGCTGCGGCCGTGACATCATCACGGCTCGGTCAGTCAAACAGCTGAAAGCCCATGGAGACCGGGTGAAGATGGAAATCCTGTCAGCGGTGACAGAGCACCGCTGGAGGGCTTCGTTCTAAGTTAAGCATTTCATAATGTGCTAGTATGCAATGCATATTTATTTATTTATTTCAGGTACTTATATAGCGCCGTCAATTTACGCAGTGCTTTACATATACATTGTACATTCACATCAGTCCCTACCCTCAAGGAGCTTACAATCTAAGGTCCTTAACTCACATTCATACATACTAGGGACAATTTAGACAGGATCCAATTAACCTCCCAGCATGTCTTTGGAGTGTGGGAGGAAACCGAAGTACCCGGAGGAAACCCACACAGGCACAGGGAGAACATGCAAACTCCAGGCAGTTGGTGTTGGGATTCAAACCAGCGACCCTTCTTACTGCTAGGCCAAAGTGCTACCCACTACACCATGCATACTAGCACATTATGCAATTATCCTACAGGGGACCATTTTGCTGGAATTTTATTTTTATTTTTTTGCGCTTTACTACCTCTTAAAAGCTCGGTTCACAGTGCTGTGACCCCATTGCTGTGCGATTTCATTTTTATTTATTTTTTTCCCAGTATGACTTGCGTGGATGGGGTGGAGAGCGGGGATATTGGAGCACAGTGAGACAGAGGTAACTGTCCTGAAGCTGCGGCCCTTCTGGCTGCTAGGCACTGATCTGGAGCTTGCATGCGCTGAGGGGGGGTGCCCTCTCCTACTGCTGCGCCCTGGGCGTCTACTCCTCCTGCCCACCCCTTGTCCTGGGCGTCTGCTCCTCCTGCCCACCCCTTGTCCTGGGCGTCTGCTCCTCCTGCCCACCCCTTGTCCTGGGCGTCTGCTCCTCCTGCCCATCCCTTGTCCTGGGCGTCTGCTCCTCCTGCCCTTCCCTTGTCCTGGGCGTCTGCTCCTCCTGCCCATCCCTTGTCTTGGACGTCTGCTCCTCCTGCCCACCCCTTGTCCTGGACGTCTGCTCCTCCTGCCCACCCCTTGTCCTGGGCGTCTGCTCCTCCTGCCCTTCCCTTGTCCTGGGCGTCTGCTCCTCCTGCCCATTCCTTGTCTTGGACGTCTGCTCCTTCTGCCCACCCCTTGTCCTGGACGTCTGCTCCTCCTGCCCACCCCTTGTCCTGGGCGTCTGCTCCTCCTGCCCACCCCTTGTCCTGGGCGTCTGCTCCTCCTGCCCACCCCTTGTCCTGGGCGTCTGCTCCTCCTGCCCATCCCTTGTCCTGGGCGTCTGCTCCTCCTGCCCATCCCTTATCCTGGGCGTCTGCTCCTCCTGCCCATCCCTTGTCCTGGGCGTCTGCTCCTCCTGCCCATCCCTTGTCCTGGGCGTCTGCTCCTCCTGCCCACCCCTTGTTCTGGGTGTCTGCTCCTCCTGCCCACCCCTTGTCCTGGGTGTCTGCTCCTCCTGCCCATCCCTTGTCTTGGACGTCTGCTCCTCCTGCCCATCCCTTGTCTTGGACGTCTACTCCTCCTGCCCATCCCTTGTCCTGGGCGTCTGCTCCTCCTGCCCACCCCTTGTCCTGGGCGTCTGCTCCACCCTGCCCACCCCTTGTCCTGGGCGTCTGCTCCACCCTGCCCACCCCTTGTCCTGGGCGTCTGCTCCACCCTGCCCACCCCTTGTCCTGGGCGTCTGCTCCACCCTGCCCACCCCTTGTCCTGGGCGTCTGCTCCACCCTGCCCACCCCTTGTCCTGGGCGTCTGCTCCACCCTGCCCACCCCTTGTCCTGGGCGTCTGCTCCACCCTGCCCACCCCTTGTCCTGGGCGTCTGCTCCACCCTGCCCACCCCTTGTCCTGGGCGTCTGCTCCACCCTGCCCACCCCTTGTCCTGGGCGTCTGCTCCACCCTGCCCACCCCTTGTCCTGGGCGTCTGCTCCGCCCTGCCCACCCCTTGTCCTGGGCGTCTGCTCCTCCTGCCCACCCCTTGTCCTGGGCGTCTGCTCCTCCTGCCCACCCCTTGTCCTGGGCGTCTGCTCCTCCTGCCCACCCCTTGTCCTGGCCGGCTCTAACTACAATATATTACATTTTTTGTTCTCAGGTATACGTTTACTTTAAATGAATGTTGAGATAACAGGTCTTCTTTCACCATACAGGAAATGTTCCTGATAATGAGTGCTAACGTTGCTATTCATTCCTATGGGGCCTCCTTAATGCATGTAATAGCAGAAAAAAATGGGAAGGTTTTTTTTTTTTGCAGCACAATAATCTGAACAGCCTAGAAAGACATTAGTTCATTCCGGTCCCAGAATGTTTCTACAGTAAGAAAAACCTGGACATGGATATGATCAGAACCTAAACTCTGGTCAAATCAAATGCTTCCGATAAGAATGGCCCCCCCCGGGGATTGCATATCGTGTCCTTGCAGAATGTGGAACAAGATCCCTTTTGTAAATTAGCATTCGAGTTCCTACGGCCTTCTCCTTGAGAAGTTTGCAGGATGACATTAATCCTTCATTCGCCATTCAGAAAATCAGAATACTGGAGGCCATGATGGTTTGGCAAGCGGAGTTATGAGCTTTGTAAGGTGAATGCCAGGATGTAAATGAAAGCCAGTAATTGGGATAGCTATGAACTTGGGGTCAGTTTAAAGAGAAAGTATATTATGTCTGATCTATAGATACTTTCAAAGCCTATAAAGAGGACACGAGCACCATGGATCTAATGCAAGTTTGGTAAGCCTTTAATTGCAAAAAACAAGCAATAAATCCAACGCGTTTCAGGGACTCAAAACGTCCTCGTCATCAGGACTTGGTAAATGGAGAGAATGCTGCGCAACAAAATGTAAAATAAAAATATACTGTATTTGTTGGCGTATAACACGCACTCTTTCAACATGTGTTTTCACCACCGTGTTATACGCCAATACTTCTTCAATTTTAGCTGCCTCGGAGGGAACAGGGAGGGGGGGGGCGGACGAGCGCCGTCAGATTACATACAGTGAGAATCTCCTGTTTACTTTGAGGCCTCTGTAATAGGAAGTCCGTCCTGGGCCGCCATTGGACCACTGTTCTGTCTATCATAGGAGATTCTCACTGTATGTAATCTGTCGGCACTTGTCCCGCCCCCCACCCTGTCCCCTCTAGGCTGCAGATGAGCATCAATCAGGTTGCATTGAAGGCAATGTTGAGGCTGCTGCATTGATGGCAGTGGTGAGGCTGCTGCATTGATGGCAATGTTGAGGCTGCTGCATTGAAGGCAGTGGTGAGGCTGCTGCGTTTGATGGCAATGGTGAGGCTGCTGCGTTTGATGGCAATGGTGAGGCTGCTGAATTGATGACAATGGTGAGGCTGCTGAATTGATGGCAATGGTGAGGCTGCTGAATTGATGACAATGGTGAGGCTGCTGCATTGATGGCAATGGTGAGGCTGCTGCCTTGATGGCAATGGTGAGGCTGCTGAATTGATGACAATGGTGAGGCTGCTGCATTGATGGCAATGGTGAGGCTGCTGAATTGATGGCAATGGTGAGGCTGCTGCATTGATGGCAATGGTGAGGCTGCAGATGGGCACTGACCCTTATTTTGCTTCAAAGTTCCTTATTTAAAATTTAAGGTTTTTTTTCCTGAAACTTCCCCCTTAAAATGAATGTGCGTGTTATACACCGATAAATACGGTAATTATTCCTCTGATTTGCATCAGACAGCCCAGTCAATGACTGCCTGATTGGCAACCCAAATCAGTGCATTTAGTAATCTTTTATTTTACATTTTGTTTCCAGTATTCTCCATTTATTGCCAGCAGCAGAGAGCTGATGAAGAGGGAGGTTTGGGCCCCCCCAAAAACGCATTGGATTTTTCCATGTTATATGCAATAAAGACTAAATGGACTTGCATTAGATCTGTGGCACTCTCATCCTTTTTTATGAGACCCTGAAATGCATTGGAACTTTCTATGTACAATAAAGACTTACTGGACTTGCATTAGATCTGTGGCACTTTCATCCTATTTTATTGCTTTGAAACTCCTCCAGGGAACTGAATCCCCAATGAAGATAATGGACTTTAAACCTGATCTTACCCACCATTGGGTAGGTCAAACGTATGTTTTATGTCTGGAATTAAAAAATAAAAATGTTTTAAAATCTTTGGCACTTTTTTTTTTTTTATACGGGGCCCCGAAATATGTTGCATTTTCTTATGTGCAATAAAGACTTACTGGACTCGCTTTGGATCCGTGGCACTCTCATCCTTTTTACATTAGCCCCCAAAATGCATTGGACTTTCTTGTTTTTTGCAATAAAGACTTACTGGACTTGCATTAGATCTGTGGCACACATTTTTTTTTTTTTCATATGAGCTCCCAAAATGCGCTGGTTCTTATGTGCACTAGAGCCCCTGAAATGCATTGGTTTTTTTTTCTGACTTCTTTTATGCAATGCATAACGACAAATATAATGCTTACTGGACTTGCCTAAGATCTGTGGCACTTTCATCCTATTTATATGCATTGAAACTACTCTAGGTAACCTCAAGGTTACTCCAGTTAAGAATATGGATTTTAAACCCTATATTCTGTACCATTGGGTACCTCTGTATTAAAAAAAAAAAAAAAATCTGCAACACTCCTCTTTCTTTTTTTTTTGTATGTGCCCTCGAAATACACTATATTACCAAAAGTATTGGGACGCCTGCCTTTACACGCACATGAACGTTTAATGGCATTCCAGTCTTAGTCCGTAGGGTTCAATATTGAGTTGGCCCACCCTTTGCAGCTATAACAGCTTCAACTCTTCTGGGAAGGCTGTCCACAAGGTTTAGGAGTGTGTCTATGGGAATGTTTGACCATTCTTCCAGAAGCGCATTTGTGAGGTCAGGCGCTGATGTTGGACGAGAAGGCCTAGCCCGCAGTCTCCACTCTAATTCATCCCAAAGGAGTTCGATTGGGTTGTGCAGGCCAGTCAAGTTCCTCCACCCCAAACTCGCTCATCCAGGTCTTTATGGACCTAGCTTTGTGCACTGGTCCAAATCATTTGGTGGAGGGGGGATTATGGTGTGGGGGTTGTTTTTCAGGGGTTGGTCTTGGCCCCTTAGTTCCAGTGAAGAGAACTCTTAAGGCGTCATCATACCAAGACGTTTTGGACAATTTCATGCTCCCAACTTTGTGGGAACAGTTTGGGGATGGCCCCTTCCTGTTCCAACATGACTTCACACCAGTGTACAAAGCAAGGTCCATAAAGACATGGATGAGCGAGTTTGGGGTGGAGGAACTTCACTGGCCTGCACAGAGTCCTGACCTCAACCTTTGGGATGAATAAGAGCGGAGACTGCGAGCCAGGCCTTCTCCTCCAACATCAGTGCCTGACCTCACAAATGCTCTTCTGGAAGAATGGTCAAACATTCCCATAGACACACTCCTAAACCTTGTGGACGGCCTTCCCAGAAGATTCGAAGCTATTGTAGCTGCAAAGGGCGGAGCCAACTCAATATTGAACCCTACGGACTAAGACTGGGATGTCATTAAAGTTCATGTGTGTGTAAAGGCAGGTGTCCCAATACTTTTGATAAATTGTGTGTGTGTGTGTGTGTGTGTGTAATATATATATATAGATAGATAGATAGATCTATATATAGATAGATAGATATAGATATCTATATATATATATATATATATATATATATAGATATAATGTCTCTCTCTCTCTCTCTCTCTCTCTCTCTCTCTCTCTCTCTCTCTCTCTCTCTCTCTCTCTCTCTCTCTCTCTCTCTCTCTCTCTCTCTCTCTCTCTCTCTCTCTCTCTCTCTATATATATATATATATATATATATATATATATATATATATATATCTATATATCTATATATAGATATATAGATATAAATAAAATAAAAATTGATCCAAACCCCTATTGATGTCTTATTATTAAAGCTTTAAGTATTACACTCGGGAGGAGCTCTGTAGCGTGGGCCCGCTTTGGAAGATCAGAGGCTTCTTTTTTTAGAGTGAAGGCATCAAAGGAGGACCAGAGATGGCACTGCCCTGTTCCTAGGTGGCACCCAGCAGCGGTTTGATAAATGTGTCTTAGCGGGAGGCAGGGCTGGTTACTTCTCTTCCCCTTTTATAATCCGGACTGTTTTCCTTTCATTGGGGACACATGAAAGCGGCGGAATCTTTCAGCCTTCTCTCATCCCGCTTATATCTCTGTCTGTTTTCCTTGCATGGTGCTAGTTTGTTTTTTTTCTTAGATGCGGCTTGATTGCAAAAACATTCTGATTAAAGCTGCATTTCAGAAAAGGACCTTCACATCTACAAGGGCATTATAAGGAGAGAGAGTTTTTTTTTTTTTTTTTTTTGAAAAAGTGAAGCTCAGCACCCGGATCTCCCCAGAAATGTCCATGAGAGGTAGAAGAGATTGTCTGTGGGGGTTCACCTCCGTGTGGCCATTAGCCTGGTGGCCTTGAAGCATCATGGTCCTGGGTTCCATCCTCCGCATGGGTGCTGTCTGCATGGTGTATGTGCGTACACCCCGTGGTTTTGTGGGCTTCCTTTTAAGTGCTGGTTAGCAAGGCCGTCTTAATAGCATCATGGGCCCCTGGGCAAAGTAATGCACTGGGGCTCCTACCACCTTGCCCCAATTTACACACCTACTTTCAAAGAAATAAAGTACATAAATAGTTGATAGAATTAAACATATATTCATTAGTACTTTCAATAAAATCGATTTTACAAAAGGAAAACTTTCAATAAATCAAAGACTAGCCAACACAAAGGGCACAGCACAGGGGGGAATTCAGAAGGGCACAGTAAAGGTGGGGGGGTCAGGAGGGCACAGTACATGGGGGGGTCAGAAGGGCACAGTTCAGGGGAGGGGTCAGGAGGGCACAGTACATGGGGGGGTCAGAAGGGCACAGTTCAGGAGGGGTCAGGAGGGCACAGTACATGGGGGGGGGGGGTCAGGAGGGCACAGTACATGGGGGGGGGCAGGAGGGCACAGTACATGGGGGGGGTGTCAGGAGGGCACAGTACATGGGGGGGGTCAGGAGGGCACAGTACATGGGGGGGTCAGGAGGGCACAGTACATGGGGGGGGGTCAGGAGGGCACAGTACATGGGGGGGGGGGTCAGGAGGGCACAGTACATGGGGGGGGGGTCAGGAGGGCACAGTACATGGGGGGGGGTCAGAAGTGCACAGTACATGGGGGGGGTCAAGTGCACAGTACATGGGGGGGGGGTCAGGAGTGCACAGTATAGGTTCTGGGACGCTTCCCAGGACACGACCAGGACAGTATAGTAAAAAGCATGACTGTCCCAGCAAATCCGGGGCAGTTAGCAAGTATGATGCAAGATTATTGTGGGCCCCCCATGTAGTGCAGTGCCTAGGAGTGCCCCTGTATTAAGATGGCCCTGCTGGTTGGGTCTGTTTGGGCTACGTGGTTCCCACTCAGACAGGTTCTCAGGTTCTAGGCTGTATTTATATTACTGTGGAGGGGAGTAGATGTGTTTTTTTTTGAGTATGACACTTTACAGAACACCCCCCCCAACCTTAATTCCTCACTTTGCTTCTATCCATCTTGGAATTTCGGGTGTTCACGCCCACCTTTGTGTGCTCCAGTTACTTCCTTATATCTTCTTCCTAATGTAGAATAAAAAAGTTTTTTTTGGGGACTTTGAGACTTATGTGACCATACTTCTCCATCCCTATGTATACATTAAAGAAAGGGCTGGGACTTTAAATGAGGCGTGTATGATGTGGCTCATCAAATAGAGAAATGATGTAAACATATGTTTTATTGTTTAAGAACACATGGCCGTCTCATACAACAAAAAAATACAAATAAAATAAATGCATCAATGACATGTTGCAAACGATATATAAGGATTATACAAAACCACAAACATATCGAATGGTAAAAATGGGTAACAATGATGGTCATCCATGAATGAAGTCCCTGTGAAGGGCTTGTGTTGTACTGTGAGCTGAAATACTCAATGCATCTATATAACCGTTTTCATGGACTGATTCCACTCTTCGCTGATCTATAAAGAAACCTAAGCATGACGATGGAGTCTAATCCTAAAACCCCAATAGGGGGAGGTGTAATGAAGTATAGGGAAGGTTAAATACCCATCCTCTTGACTGCTTTACATGTCAGCTGGATGTAGATCGTGTAAGGCTAGAGAGCATGGGCCGGAAGGGGTGTCCGCTTCGGGAGCTGTGGTAACTAGGGCCCGTAGTGGAAAAAGGGGAGCAAAAGAATGATTATCAAAGATATCCAAACACTTGTGGATATGGGCTCCAATTCTGTGAATTGAAGTGTAAATAACAGTGAGTGATGAGATGAAGAAGAAATAAAGAGAGCCCATAAACCATGGGAAGAAATGGGAAATGGCATGTGTATATATATAGTTACATAGTTAGGTTGAAAAAAGACAACCCAGTAGAAATGTATTGTTCTTTAACTATTTTATAGATACATTTTCTTTTTCATACACCCCTGAAGAAGGAGAAAGATTGTACTCCGAAACACGTCGGGTGAAAAGAGGACTTCATATGTGTTTACAAGGGTGGCAATATCAGAAATTGTTTAAAAACATTTCATCGCTCCTATATCTATATATGTACAATTTTAGTGACCATGTTTAATCATTAAAAAAACTCTTTGTATACTTCTTCTTCATCTATACTTCTATGTGCCTTTAAAGTCCACTTTAGGGATATTTTCTTTCTGTCAAGTCCATCCAGTAAAACCAAAAAAATAAAAAATACAATCCCATATACACAATCCTTCACCCACAGTTGATCCAGAGGAAGGCAAAAAAAAAAAAAAACCCCCAGGAAAGCATGATCCAGTTTGCTACAGCAGGGACACAATTCCTTCCTGATCTCCCGAGAGGCATTTGGATTTTTCCCTGGATCAAACTTTACCTATAAAATGTCAGTACCCAGTTATATTCTGTACATTTAGGAAAGAATCCAGACCTTTCTTAAAGCAATCTACTGAGCTGGCCAGAACCACCTCTGGAGGGAGTCTATTCCACATTTTCACAGCTCTTACTGTGAAGAAATCTTTCCGTATTTGGAAATTAAATCTCTTTTCTTCTAGGCTTAAAGAGTGCCCCCTTGTCCTCTGTGGTGACCTTAAAGTGAATAACTCAAAACCAAGTTCACTATATGGACCCCTTATGTATTTGTACATGTTGATCATATCCCCCCTTAATCTCCTCTTCTCCAGAGAGAATAAATTCAGTTCCTCTAATCTTTCCTCGTAGCTGAGCTCCTCCATGCCTCCTATCAGTTTGGTTGCCCTTCTCTGCACTTTCTCCAGTTCCCCGATTTATCTTTTTTGAGAACTGGTGTAGGGCCGAAACAACTAATCGATTAATCGCCAACTAATCGATTATGAAATTAATCGATTACTATTTTCATAATCGATTAATCGGCCAGTAACATAATGGGGTTAAAAAAGCTAAAATTAGCCCTACATAGTACAAAAAGAGCAAATAATCTCTACTGTAAATATTACTTTCACTGTTGCACAGTAAAAAAAAAAAAACAAAGGGCTAATTTTTTTTTTTTTTTTTTTAACTCATTATGTTACTAAATGTCTTAGACCTGGTTCACATCTATGTGTTTTTTGGTGCTTTTTGTAGAAATGCACTACAGTTCATTTAACGTTCACATCTATGCTTTTTTCAGCTGCTGTGTATTTGGAAAGGGTCAAGGACCTTTTTCAATGCAAAACGGTGCTTTTTTGGTTCAATATACTTCAATGGAGAAGCTGCAGAAAAGCATATAATATTACAGTTCTGTTTGAAAATCTGCAAAACAGTCTAGAAATTTTTTTTTTTCTTTAAATAAAAAAACTTGATCTGAGTCTGATGATATTTACCAGATTCAACCTCTAATAGTATATACAGTATATCTCTTCTATCTGTTATTCTCAGAGAGGATTAAAGATTTACTCCCTAACCATATAGTTGGTTATTTATATTTACCCCTGCTTATAAAGATATTTAGGAATAAATTTCCTTTTTTTAAACTTTACATATTAACTAAGTTAGACACCACACTTCCTTTTAAGGTTATTAACGGATTAATCGAAACAATAATGGTCAACTAATCGATTATGAAAATAATCGTTAGTTGCAGCCCTAAAACTGGTGCCCAAAGCTGAACTGCATATTCCAGATGAGGTCTTACTAATGATTTGTACAGGGGGGCAAAAATTCTCTCTCTGTCTCTCTCTCTCTGTCTCTCTCTCTCTGTCTCTCTCTCTCTGTCTCTCTCTCTCTGTCTCTCTCTCTCTCTCTGTCCTCTCTCTCTGTCTCTCTCTCTCTGTCTCTCTCTCTCTCTGTCTCTCTCTCTCTCTGTCTCTCTCTCTCTCTGTCTCTCTCTCTCTGTCTCTCTCTCTCTCTGTCTCTCTCTCTCTCTCTGTCTCTCTCTCTCTCTCTCTCTCTCTCTGTCTCTCTCTCTGTCTCTCTCTCTCTCTCTCTCTCTCTGTCTCTCTCTGTCTCTCTCTCTCTGTCTCTCTCTCTCTGTCTCTCTCTCTGTCTCTCTGTCTGTCTCTCTCTCTCTGTCTCTCTCTCTCTGTCTCTCTCTCTCTGTCTCTCTCTCTCTGTCTCTCTCTCTCTGTCTCTCTCTCTCTGTCTCTCTCTCTCTGTCTCTCTCTCTCTGTCTCTCTCTCTCTGTCTCTCTCTCTCTCTCTCTCTCTCTGTCTTTCTCTCTCTCTCTCTGTCTCTCTCCCTCTCTCTCTGTCTCTCTCCCTCTGTCTCTCTCTCTCTCAGCTTGGCATTGCATGCTATTGTTGAGCTTATGATTGACCAAAACCCCCAGATCCTTCTCCACTATGGATTCCCCCAGTTGTACTCCCCCTAGTATGTATGATGCATATTCTTACCCCCCCCCCCCCCCAAGTGCACAACTTTCCATTTATCAACATTAAACCTCATTTGCACATAGTCGCCCAATTAGACAGTGCATTGAGGTCAGCTTGTAAATTGGAGACATCCTGTAAGGTGTTATAGGTGTGGAGTGTAGGTGTTATACATGGTTATATCGAGGGTGTAAGTGAGCGTGTGCCCAAAGCGAATGGAAGTGAGTGAGAGAGCCTCACAGAGTGAATACCATATGATGACAAAGTGCTAAGTGCACAGTGTGCTGTGACGAGATCTCCCACCAGAGGAGGGAAGGGCAGTGTGTTCCCGACGTATCCAACGGTTCCCGCCCAGCGTCACACTGGCATGACGTGAGGGGGAGGTGTCTGAGTCAGGGTGGTGAAAGCCGCTCTTATGAACTCAGGCATGCCTCCCCATTTGTCAGCCATGATGATAAACGCGCATCCGCATGGTGGTGGGAACCCTCATAATGGGCACAGCGGGTGTGTAGACCTGGGAACTTGGCACATAGATGATGGGAGTCCCTCATAATGGGCACAGCGGGTGTACATGCCCAGGAACTCAGCACTGGGATGGTGGGAACCCCTCATAATGGGCACAGCAGGTGTGCAGACCCGGGAACTCAGCACAGGGATGATGGGGATGCCTCACAATGGGTGGATCTGGTGTGCAGACCTGGGGACTCGGCACAAGGGTGGTGAAAGTCCCTCATAATGGCCACAGCAGATGTGCAAACACAGGAACTCACTGCAGGAATCTCACCAATAGTGTTCCCAATATAGGAGAACTGTCTGGAAGTTCAACTCCAGCATCTACCAAACTGTGAAATATCAGTTTATGTTGGACTGACCTTTTAAACTAGGCCTCTCTATATTACGACATGCCAGGTCTATACTTAGGATTATCCCACTTCTATTCATTTCAAATCTATTTATAATCCAGTTTCGAGTGTCTTGATAACTGCTCAGTAGCACTTGTTATGTGTATCATTCCCAGCACATATTGTGGTCCTGCGTTGTAGGGATAAACACATGACCAATATGTCCTTTGTCCTCATACTGCAGCCTTTCTGAACCCTTTTAATATGGAGGAAACTTTGAAATGACATTTAGGGAACTCCTGCTAATAATTACTATATCTGCAGCTCATGGTACATTGGGTGGGAACAGTACGTTTAATGGTGTATTTGACACCCAGGGCTGCTTCATCTGAAGAAATAATTAATACAATAGTATTTATAATTAAATAGTAATAATGGCCAGAGAAGAAACAGAGATCATTCCTTCACATTGGTGGCTGGTGGAGAAACTATTGCTTACACTGAAGATGAGTAAAACACTCCTTTTCATTGGTGGTAAGTGGGAAAAGGACCCCCTGATATTGGTCAGAGAAGGACCCATTACACTGGTGTCTGGGGGGAATAACTCTCCTTTATGCTTTTGGTCAGTGAAATGGTACCTTACATTGGCGGAGAGTTTATTGCCCACTTACATTGATGGCAAGTTGGAGAAGGACCACATATGTTGGTGGTCATTGAGAGAAGGTACCCACTATCCATTACAATGAAAGTCTGGGTAAGAAATAGTCATTGGGAAGCATGACTCTTAAATTTGTGGTCAGTGGGATGAATGTCTTTATATTGTTAGTGATGGGATGCATGCTCCCTACATTGGTGATCAGTAGGAAGAATGTTCCTTACATTGGTGATCAGTGGGAAGAATGTTCCTTACATTGGTGATCAGTGGGAAGAATGTTCCTTACATTGGTGATCAGTGAGAAGAATGTTCCTTACATTGGTGATCAGTGGGAAGAATGTTCCTTACATTGGTGATCAGTGGGAAGAATGTTCCTTACATTGGTGATCAGTGGGAAGAATGTTCCTTACATTGGTGATCAGTGAGAAGAATGTTCCTTACATTGGTGATCAGTGGAAGAATGTCCCTTACATTGGTGATCAGTGAGAAGAATGTTCCTTACATTGGTGATCAGTGAGAAGAATGTTCCTTACATTGGTGATCAGTGGGAAGAATGTTCCTTACATTGGTGATCAGTGGGAAGAATGTTCCTTACATTGGTGATCAGTGGGAAGAATGTTCCTTACATTGGTGATCAGTGAGAAGAATGATCCTTACATTGGTGATCAGTGGAAGAATGCTCCTTACATTGGTGATCAGTGAGAAGAATGTTCCTTACATTGGTGATCAGTGAGAAGAATGTTCCTTACATTGGTGATCAGTGAGAAGAATGTTCCTTACATTGGTGATCAGTGAGAAGAATGTTCCTTACATTGGTGATCAGTAAGAAGAATGTTCCTTACATTGGTGATCAGTGAGAAGAATATTCCTTACATTGGTGATCAGTGGGAAGAATGTTCCTTACATTGGTGGTCAGTGGGAAGAATGTCCCTTACATTGGTGATCAGTGAGAAGAATGTTCCTTACATTGGTGATCAGTGGGAAGAATGTTCCTTACATTGGTGATCAGTGGGAAGAATGTTCCTTACATTGGTGGTCAGTGGGAAGAATGTCCCTTACATTGGTGATCAGTGGGAAGAATGCCCCTTACATTAGTGGTCAGTGGGAAGACTGCCTCCTTTACAAATAGCTAAAAGATCATTGTCCTCAATGGCTTCACAACTGATTGTCTGAAATTGCTCAATTCTCAAGGAACCCCGAGCAACCAATGGAGAAACCCTGGTTGAGAAAGGCAGCTGTACCGAGTATCTCATCTTATTGTTCATGAAATTCATCAAAAGAAAGTAGCAAAGGAGGCAGAAACCTCTCATTGCTATAATGTTTAGTGGAAATTCTCCAAGATATGATGTTCTCAAAATTACATCCAGACTGCTTTGAAAGCAACACTTTGACAGTAAATGAAAGAACGGCCCCTCTTCCTTACTGACATGCTCAAATGTAGATAAATCACCGGTTGTATACCAATAAAAACATAGTTATGTCAGAAAAATGGCACTTTATGTCATGTGACGAGGCACCGAGTGTCAGAACAAATGTGAATCTCTGGTATGAGGACCGGAGTGTGTTTGGATACAACCAGTTTATCATCCTGGAGGAGGGCAGGGTCACAGCTGAAGCCACCACAGATAAATACATCTTCTGGGGGAAAACCATCAATCTTCCAAAAAATGACAGTTCTGTAGTAAATAACCGGCTCCATTCACATCTATTGGCAGAGAGGAAAGACCAAAATGATTGGATTCTTTATGAAAAATAAGCTTTTCAGTGGCAACTGAAGACTGTGATATGATACATGGTTGCCAACATGTACATATTTATGCTAAGGCAACGTGTCCCTAGCTATTCTAGTCTATCTAAGGCCAGCCAAAGACGGAGTGAAGTTCCTTCCTGCAACCAGGGGTTGTAGGAAAAAAATTCGCCCAATTCTCCCATCAACACAGTCAATCAACTTGGGTACACACATTCAGCCTCCCCAAACGTGGCCGGTTCCTGCTGAACTAGCTGAAATTCGAACCCTCTATGGCCGTTATAAAGCAAAAACTTTATTTTTGTTTAGATTTGAAAGGAGTAGGATGGGTTAGAACATCTGCCAAGTTTTTATTGCTGGCTGGGAAGATCCGCCCTCCTTTTTTTGTCCTGCTGACCATTGACTATTGTCACGAAGACAGACAGTGCAGAGAAATCCAAAATGTGACAGTTGTCACCAAAAAGGAAGTGATGGGGATTTCCATTCACTTTGGAGAGTGTACTGAATCAGTGAGGATTGGCCAGCCGAGAGAAACGGTGAAGAGGACCATAGTTTGTCAACTGACCAACCTAAGGGTGCCAGAGAAGGCCTAAAAAACCCCCAAAAAAACAAAAAAACAAAAAACAGTGTGCATGAAGCACAGATTTGGGCTTGAATCAGTTCATATCCAATATCTGCTACCAATTTTATTTTATTTTTTAAACTGACAGCTTAAAGAAGATAAGCTTTTAATTTTTTTATTTATTTTATTTATTATTTATTATTATTTATTTATTTTTTTTATTTTTTTGCTATCAATTTGTTTCTGCTATGGGCCTGTTTTTCAGCAATAACCTTGTCATTTTTTCATGACTTTTTTTTTTTATTAGGAAAAAAACAATACTTTACTTTCATTTAAAATGTATTTTATTATTGTTTTTATTTTTTATGAAATCATATAAAAATAGTAACAAAATAAAAAGAAACACCTTTTCTATGTTAATTTAATAAAAAAAAAAAAAATAAAATAACATTTGTTTTAATTTAAAAATGGCTATGTAGATAAAATGTATAAGTTTTATACTATAACTTGTCCTATTTAAAATGATCCTAAAATTAGGATTCTTGTAAGCATTGCAAAGTTGTATTCAAATGAGAGAAAATTAAAAAAAAAAAAATGTAAGTTGCATTTTCGTAAATCATCACTAAAAAAGTTACTTAAAAAAAAAAAAAAAAGTTACAATTTTAATTGTCAGACAAATAATAAATAAATCTGTAGGCCGGGTTCACATATGTGTGAATTGGATGCGGGTTTTAACTTGAATGAATGCTCTCAATGGAGTCGGGTCACACATGTCCGGGGCGGCCACGGTACAGTTTTCAAAAGGGTCCTGGTGCGTTTTTGGGGTCCGGTTCAGGTGCGAAATTCAGCCAAAAATTCCGACCTGATTTGCACCTGAATCGGTGAACGGACGAAAAAAATACCCGACAGGCTGGTTGTGCCGATGTCGATTGATGGATTGACTTTAGTGCAATCGGGCTACCCATAGACTGATTGAAATTCAGCCAGTTTCTGCTGCATGCGGGTAGCACATTCCTTGTCCACAACTGGTTATACAATTCTACTTTGAATACCAATTTAAGAGAACCGGCGAGTCTCCCTCGCCGGTTCTAAGGCTGAGAACCGAGCGATCTAACACCCTGCCGATCGCTCGATTCTCAGAGCTTCCTGAGCAGAGACTGTGACTGTCAGTCGCCGGCTCTCTGCTCTGCCTCCCGTGGCTCGCTGGGGCGCTGAGCTGTGGAGGGGGCAGGAGCGGCCGGCTCGCTGAGAGGCTGAGCCAGGTGCCAGTCCAGGAATGGGGGCGGATCCCGACCGTATGGTCATGATCTTTCCCGGGCATGGGCCGGTTCTGTGACGTCAGCTGTCTGCTGAAAATGGGTCTCAGGAGTGCAGAACGACCTGTGATCCACAGGAGAAGTACAGCCAAGCGAGCTTTCACCCCCGTACCTCTCATTTTAAATTTTGCTGCTCAACAATGTCCATTTTAATTGAGTAATTATACAGTTCTCCAAACCTGCCAGTCCTCTCATTTGTATTCTGCTGGCAATAACAGATCGTTAGACTGGCATGGGGTGACAGGCAAGGCCATAAAATGACATTGCTGTTCATGGAGATTAGATAGCAGCCGTGCAAGCAAGAACGGATTCTGGTTACATGCACCCTGTTCATTTTATGTCTACTTCTTCTCACCTAATGATTCAATGCTTAGCAAGTCCACCGACCCAGAACAAGCCGGCAGCTAGTGAATTGCCCAGACCCGTGATATGTACATATGTATGGCTAGTTCCTTACACACGTTCACGTTCAGCCGGTCACAGTCACTTTGGTCACTTATGCCATGGCCTTTCCTGGTATAAAGTCGAGCGGGGGGGGGGGGGGGGGTCGTGTGAATTGAATTTTTAATAGAGATGAAGCCCTAACCTGCCTGGCGTTCCTATATAAATAATGGTCAGACGCTTCTCTGCGGTTTAATGAGGCCACTTTTACTAACCTGTTCTTCATACTTCATTAATGATGATGGCTTGATAATAAGGAAATATTGGATGTAGCGGTGTGTAGGCTTACGTGTGCAATTCAAATTCCATTGCCTTAACCCTACCTGGGTTGCCCATGTACTGTGTGTTCTCCTATAGACCAGAACGGCAAAAAATTTACTATTTTTTTTAAATTTTCATTACCGTATATACTCTAGTATAAGCCGACCCGAATATAAGCCGAGGCACCTAATTTTACCACAAAAAACTGGGAAAACTTATTGACTCGAGTATAAGTCTAGGGTGGGAAATGCACAGCTATTGTAAGTGGAAAAGAGGGTCAACAATGCCCATTTGTAGCCTCACTGTGCCCATTTGCAGCCATAGGTCCCCCAAACTTCAAACTCGGTAGTTAAGGGTCCCGAAATGACATTGCTGCAGATGGACACAGTTGACTGACTTTGGGGCCCCGTATCTCGGGGCCACTTGGTGCTAGGAACCCCAAATTTGGTGTGCAAACCCAGTGGAACTAGTACTACAACATATCCAATGCACCTTACATGGGTGGTCAGTGAGAAGAATGTCCCTTACATTGGTGATTAGTGGGAAGAATGTTCCTTACACTGGTGATCAGTGGGAAGAATGTTCCTTACATTGGTGATCAGTGGGAAGAATGTTCCTTACATTGGTGATCAGTGGAAGAATGTCCCTTACATTGGTGATCAGTGAGAAGAATGTTCCTTACATTGGTGATCAGTGAGAAGAATGTTCCTTACATTGGTGATCAGTGAGAAGAATGTTTCTTATATTGGTGGTCAGTGGGAAGAATGCTCCTTACATTGGTGATCAGTGGGAAGAATGTTCCTTACATTGGTGATCAGTGGGAAGAATGTTCCTTACATTGGTGATCAGTGAGAAGAATGTTCCTTACATTGGTGATCAGTGAGAAGAATGTTCCTTACATTGGTGATCAGTGAGAAGAATGTTCCTTACATTGGTGATCAGTGGGAAGAATGTTCCTTACATTGGTGGTCAGTGAGAAGAATGTTCCTTACATTGGTGATCAGTGAGAAGAATGCTCCTTACATTGGTGATCAGTGAGAAGAATGTTCCTTACATTGGTGATCAGTGAGAAGAATGTTCCTTACATTGGTGATCAGTGAGAAGAATGTTCCTTACATTGGTGATCAGTGGGAAGAATGTTCCTTACATTGGTGATCAGTGAGAAGAATGTTCCTTACATTGGTGATCAGTGAGAAGAATGTTCCTTACATTGGTGGTCAGTGAGAAGAATGTTCCTGTTGAAATAGCTAAAAACAGCTATTGCACAGTAGAGTATATAGAATGACGGTTTTACTTCAGTTTTGGTTCCGTTTTATGTTGGATTATGTTGTGTATTTGGTATTATGCTTTGATTTGTTTTCACCATACACGTGTATAGGGAATATATAGTAGATGGTATTCATAATTTAAAGATCACACAGTTGCCCATAAGGGAGTCTCCTGTGCAAAGTTTGTGAGTTGCCTGGAAACATCACAAAAGCCAAGTTAGTCGTCTTCTATCTCTGAGTGTGAAGTAATTCCAGGGTGAATTATAATATAAATCATCTACCCGAGAGCCACTCCCAGGAGGAACCGTCTAATTGGGAACAAAACAACTTGGAGAGACAATGATACAATGTTAATTCTACAAATTCAAACACAGACCTAAAATGTAGGTAAACAGGAAGCATCTGGGGGAAAAAAAAAAGGGAGGAAATCCACAGCATGGAGATACAACAAAGGATGAAAAAAATAATTAACCACTTAAAGAGGGAGTCCACCTGAAAAAAAATTATTAAAAGCCAGAAGCTACAAATACTGCAGCTGCTGACTTAATAAACAGCTGTCCAGGAGTCCAGCGATGTCGGCAGCCGAAGCCGAGCAATAGCTCGGCTCTCGGCTGCTGCCGCCACCATTCTCGGTGAGGGAATCTGGAAGTGAAGCGTTGCAGGTTCACTTCCCGGTTCCCTACTGCGCATGCGCGAGTCGCGCTGCACGTCCTAAGTGGTCCCCGTTATCTCCTGGGACCTGTGTGTTTCCCAGGAGACAGCGGTGGGGGGGGGGTTTCGGGAGGGGGCGCGACTCCCGCGGGAGTCTATTCCCGGAAGTGGGTGCAGATACCTGTCTAATACAGGTATCTGCACCCCCCCTCCCCCCTGAAAGCTGCCAATTGTGGCACCGGAGGGGGGGAGGAATCAGATGAGCGGAAGTTCCGCTTTTGGGTGGAACTCCGCTTTAAGGACCGAGCCTCTTTCTGAGAAGTTAAAAACTGTTTTTTTTTGCTAGAAAATTACGTAACAAAAATTATACATTTTTTCTTCTAACACCCTAGAGAATAAAATGGCGGTCGTTGCAATACTTTCTGCCACACCGTATTTGCGCAGCGGTCTTACAAGTGCACTTTTTTTGGAAAAAATACACCTTTTTTGAATTAAAAAATAAGACAACAGTAAAGTTAGCCCATTTTTTTTTTTTTGTATTGTGAAAGATAATGCTATGCCGAGTAAATTGATACCCAACATGTCACGCTTCAAAATTGCGCCCGCTTGTGGAATGTCAACCAACTTTACCTTTAAAAATCTCCATAGGTGACATTTAAAAAATTCTACAGGTTGCATGTTTTGAGTTTCAGAGGTGCTCTAGGGCTAGAATTATTGCTCTCACTCCAACGATCGCAGCGATACCTCACATGTGTGGTTTGAACAACATTTTCATATGCGGGCGCTACTCACGTATGCGTTCACTTCTGCACACAAGCTCGGCGGGACGGGGTGCGTTTTAAAAATTTTTTTTTTTCTTATTTATTTTACCTTTTTATTATTTTATTTTTACACTGTTCTTTAAAAAAAAATTGTCACCTTTATCCCTTTTACAACATCCCTTGTAATAGAAAAAAAGTATGACAGGACCTCTTAAATATGAGATCTGGGGGTCAAAAAGACCTCAAATCTCACATTTACACTAAGATGCAATTAAAAAAAAAAAAATTGTCATTTGAAAAAAAAAAAAAAAAAAAAGGCCCTTTAAGAGCTATGGGCGGAAGTGATGTTTTGATGTCGTTTCCGCCCTGCAATGGTATGGAGACGGGTGGGGGGCCATCTTCACTCGCTCACTCGTCTCCATGCCCAGGAAGGAGAAGGATCCGATCGCCTCCGCCGCTGCCGACGGCTCCGGTAAGTGGCGGAGGGAACCAGAGAGCGGCGGGGGCCCTCTCCCGCCGCCGATAAAAGTGATCTCGCAGCGAATCTGCCGTAGAGACCACTATTATCAGAAACCGGACCGCCCGCCAAAGAAGAGGATACCGGGGTTATGCCATAACAAAGATATCCCTCTTCAAAGTTAGGACGTATATCGGCGTGCGGCGGTCCGGAAGTGGTTAAAATGTTATTTTAGGAAAATAATAGCAACAGTTTATTTATATACACATTGCATTAGCAAACTAAATATCCAGTTTGGGTTTAAAAAAATCAGCAGCACTGCCTGGAGAATAATAGAAGTTCCTCGCCTACACACCGCCTAATCCAACATTTCCTCCTTATTGCCAATGTAAGCACACTACTGTAATGAAGTATGAAAAAAACTCAGAGGTTAATAAAGGTAACCTCATTAAACTGCAGACACGAGTCTGACAATTATTTATGAATGAGCTCCAGGCAGGTCAGGGCTGTGTCTTTATTAAAATGTCCAATCACCCCCCCCACCCCCCCACATGATTTTATAACTTGAAAGCCTGGCAGAATCGGGCACAGTGACTGTAACAGGCTGAATGTGAAAATATAAAAGGAACCTGCCATAAAAATGTTCATATTGAGTGTCTGAGGGCTTCACTACCTGCTTGCTTGTCCCGGGTCAGTGGATTCACCCAAGCAGTTAAGACAATGGAGTAACTAGTATCTTCAGGGCCCCGGTGCAAGAAGGGCCCTTCCCTCCAAAGCCCGGTGGTAGAGTGCCAGGGCTCGGTCACAAATGCAATTTTTGTGACCCTGGTGTTGCGCCACTGGTTTCAGCAGTGTTTCATTTTTTTTTCTTTTTTACAATATTATTTTATTATATTTACTTTCAATGATTTTTATTCAGTTTTTTTTTTTTTTTACATAATTTCTTATATTTAAAAAGAAAAATTCAGAGTCTAATCGGACCTCTCATGTTTTGCCTTTTGAGACTGAGGACACAGCCCTCCAATCTACTTTCTCTATCTTCTTTCTCTGTCTCTGCAGCCGCACTGAATGAGTGGACAGGAAAAGCTCTCTACAAAGCTTCCTGTTCATTTACAAACTGAAGTATAGTAATTATTGTTTACTATGCTTCAGTTATGAATGGACAGAGTGATTGGTACGGCTCACTCATTCTCAATTCAGAAAAGGAAGGGGCCGGTAAATGACACACTCACCGGCCCCTTCCCTGCTCTCCATCCTGACTGATTCCCCCACAGCAGCCAACGGGAGAAGGGAGGGAGGGAAACCCAGCAGAGCTGTGGGAACAGACGGGGGGGAGGGGGGGCGGGGGGGGGGGCAGGAGAGAGCACAGGGGGGGGGCAGCAGAAAGAAGCTGGATAGGAGAAGAGGCGACTGCATATATAATGCTTGCTTCTCCTTTTTATCCAGGCATACGGGGGGGGGGGGGGGCGCATGGGCCCCCTGCAGCATTAGGTCGGGATGCAATTGTGACCCTTGCGATCCCTGTAGGTACGCCCCTAAATTAAGGTTTAAGTGAGGAGAAGCAGACCTAGAATGAACAGGTTGCATGTAACTTAGAGGATCTTCAGCCCCCCCCCAACAAAAAATTAAAAGTCGGCAGCTCCAAATATCCAGCGCCTTCCTCACCCAGGCTGGTCCCTCAATGGTCTTCGGGTCCCTGGAACCTGCATGTTTACTAAGGGAAGCTGGCTGCGACTTCTTGCAGCTTCCCTGCTGGCTACCCACTGAATACGTTCAAGCCGCGCTGAGCTTTGTAAATGATCCCACAGCCTCCTGGGACCTGTGACCTATCCCTGAAGGCTGAAGGCAAAAGGCGGGGAGGAACTTCCGTTCGGATTGGTGAGCCCAAAAAAAAAGTGACCAATAGTTTGGAAAACCTTTTCTTACTTTGTTAAAATGGAACTTCATTGACTATTTTAATCCATATTCTGCCAGTATTAGTAAATAGATAGGAAGGTATATTATATTCACGTTTTATACTTTTTTTTTTTTTTTTTTTTTTTTTACATTTTTTTTTTTTTATTTTACATTTTTTTTTAATTTTTTATTATTATTTTAAATTTCTTCAGTTGCTTCCTGCTTTCTGGCCTAGGCAAATGATGTCCCAGGAGCCTTCAGGGAGGAGCAGCAGAGTGCTTTCCCATCCTAGCCTATGGGGCTGTGTGTTTCTATTGATACACACAGCCTAGGGAGACACAACTCTAGTCCATGCATAGTGGCTCCATAGGAGGCTGCAAGAGAAAGGAGCCACCCTGAAACAGGGAAACCCCAGGCTGTAGTCATGGTACCAACTGAAAGTGGAACATAGACCAGGATTAAAGACGAAGAAGCTGCATAATTTATAAACGATTAAATCAGCTGCTGAGTGTGCGGGTTAATATCACTTTTAATAGTGAGTTTTCTTTCATGGGTGACCCTTTAAGACAGAAGAATTCATGATGCTATTATTCCCCCCAATTGCCATACCCCCCCCCCCCCACCTATTGATGGCCCCATGCATCCTTACCTCTCATGATTATCATTTAAGTGACCCCATGAGCCAACAACTGCCCCCCCCCTCCTCTGTTCTCACCCACTCCCAGCTAATATCAGCTCAGGTCGGTGACTCTTCGCTCTCCTCTGCCGGCACCCCGCAGTCTGCTGACTGGTAAAATACATTAATATTAATGCCGGGATTTGCAGAACCTTCCCTGACCTGTATATAGGAGTGTGAACACTCCCATGATCTCCCGCTGCCAATACAGCAATTATAACTTTTATACATTTTTTATACTTTTTCCCTGGGGCTGCCTACAAAAAAAAAAAATTACAATGTAACTTTCATTTTTAAAATTTAAAGGGTCATCACATCCAAAAGTAACATTTCGGCTATAGGTGGTGTCTAGTGGGCTGAAGCACCCTCTGGTTTCATAGATCCTTTGGGTACTCCAGAGAGGAGGGCTCTCCACCATAGTTCCTGGCTCAGTCTTGCAGTTTTGGGTGTTCTTGATCGATGCCCCGGGACGAGATCATCCAGTGCCCGATGCAAAGATGGCAAATTGCGCCCCCCCCTTCATTATGTGCAAATATATGAGGAGGAGGGGGAGAGAGAGCACAGCCCGCACCTCCTCCCGGCTCTCCCTTCCTCTCCTTGCTGCTTCCAGCGCTGGTCTCACACAGTGGCGGACGGTGGTCTTTTTTTTTTTGGGGGGGAGGCAAACAGTAACACCCGCCCCCCTGTCAGTTGGCGGGCGGGTCTGGTGCACTTGCCCCATCTATGCAGCGCTTCACCGGCAGCTTCCCTTGCTCGGCGGTGACAGCTTCTCCACGGGCATCGGCGGCTTCCTTTTTCTTCCTCCTCGGCGGCCAATCGGGAGTCTTCTCTTTTCGGCCAATCGGAACACGAGTCTCAGACCTGTTTCTGATTGGCCGGATTGAGGATCCGTGTTAGAGTAGCGAATATTCATTCGCTGTTGTAACACCTGGGCTGGTTCATGGCGCAATGCTCTGCGCCCCCGAGCCCACCCTATTTTGAAGCCTATTAGAGCCTATGGCTCTAATCTAAGCCTATGGCTCTAAACGGGTGCTTCAAAAAAACACCTCCGCCGCTGTAATTCAGGCGCCCGGCGTCCTGAAAGGGGCTGAATGCATGAATAGGGGGGTGGCAGCGGCTGTGGGATAGATTCATGCTATGCATAAATCTATCCATTAACCATATAGGAGGTGGTGTGGATAGAAGGGGCGGGGCCCGGGCGCCCCTAATGGCCGCGCCGCCACTAGTCTCACAGAAGCAGTGATGCCGCTGTCACTACTCCTGCCTTCAGGGGGCGACTTAAAAGACATCTGTGCGGGTTAATGCAGAGATATCTATTGAAATCGCCAAAAGTAGTGAAGGGCGATTGGGACGGTGCCATTGGCGGCAATAGGATGCGATTTGACATGCGATTTCAGCTTTGAGTCACTCCGCACACGGACACAGAGAGACAAACAGCTGATTCTTCAGAATAACAAAAGGTCGGAATCTGCAACAAAGTTTGTTACAATCCTTTCAATGTACAGAGATCACCCAGAGGGGAGGATTTATTTTTCTCAACAAAAATAGGATTACTCCTGAGTGTGCAAATTCCAACCAGTACAGCTAAACGTTTTCCTATTGGGTTCTCAAAGTAGGGCAAGATCCTCCATAAAGTCCTTGAAGAGTCCTTATCTGCATTCTGGATCAGTGGCTCCGAGGCAGGGGTCTTCAATATTCCTAAACAAGGGGCCGGACTGTGGTCACAGGGGGTAAAAAAAATCCCCACCATTGGTATTAGGGGGATAAATAGTTGGGAGGAATAATCCCCCATTGTTGGCGTCAGTGGGAAGAATAGTGCCCCATTGTTGGTATCATTGGGATCAGGGGGAGGAATAGTGCCCAATCATTGGTGTCAGTGGGAGAAATAATGCCCACCATTGGAGTTGGTTGGAGGAATAGTGCCCCATCATTGGAGTTGGTAGGAGGAATAGTGCCCCATCATTGGAGTTGGTTGGAGGAATAGTGCCCCATCATTGGTGTCAGTGGGAGGAATAGTGCCCCATCATTGGTGTTAGTGGGAGGAATAGTGCCCCATCATTGGTGTTAGTGGGAGCAATAGTGCCCCATCATTGGAGTTGGTGGGAGGAATAGTGCCCCATCATTGGTGTTAGTGGGAGGAATAGTGCCCCATCATTGGTGTCAGTGGGAGGAATAGTGCCCCATCATTGGTGTTAGTGGGAGGAATAGTGCCCCATCATTGGTGTTAGTGGGAGCAATAGTGCCCCATCATTGGAGTTGGTGGGAGGAATAGTGCCCCATCATTGGTGTTAGTGGGAGGAATAGTGCCCCATCATTGGTGTCGGTGGGAGGAATAGTGCCCCATCATTGGAGTTGGTGGGAGGAATAGTGCCCGTCATTGAAATCCGTGGCAGTAATAGTGCCCCATCATTGGTGTCAGTGGAAGAAATAATGCCCCATCATTGGTGTTAGTGGGAGGAATAGTGCCCCATCATTGGTGTCAGTGGAAGGTATAGTGCCCCATCATTGGTGTCAGTGGAAGGTATAGTGCCCCATCATTGGTGTCAGTGGAAGGTATAGTGCCCCATCATTGGTGTCAGTGGAAGGTATAGTGCCCCATCATTGGTGTCAGTGGAAGGTATAGTGCCCCATCATTGGTGTCAGTGGAAGGTATAGTGCCCCATCATTGGTGTCAGTGGAAGGTATAGTGCCCCATCATTGGTGTCAGTGGAAGGTATAGTGCCTCATCATTGGTGTCAGTGGAAGGTATAGTGCCCCATCATTGCTGTCAGTGGAAGGTATAGTGCCCCATCATTGGTGTCAGTGGAAGGTATAGTGCCCCATCATTGGTGTCAGTGGAAGGTATAGTGCCCCATCATTGGTGTTAGTGGAAGGAATAGTGCCCCATCATTGGTGTCAGTGGGAGGAATAGTGCCTCAGGGGCCAGATTAAGGCAAGCAAAGGGCCACAGTTTAGAGACCACTGCTCTAAGGTATTGAAACATAAGGGTGAGCCAAGCAGTTAGCATTTTCAGGAAACGGCAACCACCAATGATTGCAAGTCTCCTTTAAATGTGGCAGCAAGAGCAGATGAAGATGGGGGCGGGGGGGGAGGGGTGCTGGTTTGGAAAGCATTACTCTGCCAGTCTGTAGGGACAGCTGCTTGGCCGGTTTGGCGGTGCCGATTGGGAGCTCTGTGGACGGAGTCTCAGCTCTGCTGCCGAGTTGTCAGGAAGTATTATTAGGGTGTGACGGGGGACTGGGATTTATTTTTAGGCTGTTATGTCAGGGCGAAGCAGGGGAGGAAAAGCTGGACATGAATGAAATGTCATTACATAGGAAAAGTTACGTGTTTACTTCCACGTCTCTGTGCTTATGTAAGTCCTCAAGCGGTATGAGAGCCCCGAAAACAAAAATGGAATATATTGCATATTACTGCTCCGTTACTTGTGGCCCGTACAGGCGCAGCGATTTTACCGGGACGTCGCTGCCTGTCTCTGGGTCCAGGGCACACGTGTGATTGAACAGAGGGAGTTTGTCAGCAGGTTCCGGCCAATGATTTGTGGCTGGTACCTGCTGATCGGCTGTGTCCAATCACAGCCCAGAGCCCTGTGTTGACAGTCAACACGGAGCTCTGTTTGGAGGGAAAGAGTTCTCTGTTTCTTCTCCCTGCAAAGCCGGGAGAAGAAACAAAGAGATTATTAGCAAATCAGTGAAATGAAACTGGAGGAGAAGCTGTTTAACCTTTTTTTAAAGTGATTGTAAAACTGCCTATACTTGCCTGCTCTGTGTAATGGTTTTGCACAGAGCATCCCCGATCCTCTTCTCTGGTCCCCCACCGGTGCTCCAGGCGCTTCATCGGGTGACCCCGCGGAAAGCTGCTTTCCAACGGGGGCACCCGTGCGGTTCGCTCCCGAGTTCTGTTACTGCGTCCATTGACACGGACAGTGGGACTCGGCCCCGCCCAGTGTCACATGATTTGATTGACAGCATTGGGAGCCAATGGCTCCTGCGACAATTAATCGGTCCAATGAGGAGCTGGTGCACATCGCTGGATCGGATCAGGCTGGGGGGGGGGTGGGGGGGACTGCTGCACAGAAGGTTTTTCACCTTAATGCATAGAATGGCCACTTTTTTATTTTTCTCCCACGTTTGTCACCTTTCACGTGTGTTTTTCACAGATGAAGGGTGTGAGTCCTCGGGCTTACCCTGACGTCTAGGGGGAGGATGTGTGGCCCTCAGGTTCCTTCCTCCGCTGCCTCTGGGGGGGTCTTTCTTCGGGAGAGCTCAACTGACCTAGTATTTGGGGATGGCTTTGGCTGTCTTAGAAGAACAAGGGGGTCTGGCTAGGCAGACCATGTAAACCTATGTCCCTGTCAGGAGCCTTGCGCCTCGGTTGTCGGGGTAAAAGTCCTACTCCTTCGGGGGGTAGACTAAAGCGCACCCTTAAAGCGGACATAGTCATTTTTATTTTCATCTTTCCATCTATTAAATCTTCTGCTCTTGTTGTTTTAACTTTTGGATTGTAAGATATTTTTTTATTCTGCCAGCAAATCCCTTATACAGCCCACTTCCTGTTTCTTGTCTGGTAAAAAGCCTAGGATTATGACATCATGCACAGCTCTCTCTCTCATGAGAGTTTGCCAGGAAGGGAGGCGGGGGGGTGAGTCGTAAGAGGGCCAATGAGAGCTGCAGAGCTGGAGGTGTGCCTCTTTGTAAATCCAGGAAGTGAACAGACAGAAGCTTCAGCTGCCCACAGTTAAAATGGCTGCAGCCAGACTCAATGGAGGGAGATTTCTGCAGCATATTTGGCAAGTACAGAATCGCAGTATATATAAAATAATATGCAAAGTGGTTGGAGGGAAGCCTCAGAAGGGCAAACGTTTTTATTACAGATTTATGTGAGCAGACTGCAGTTCCTAATTAAGTGAACTTTTTTGCGTGTGCTCACACATGCACGTTTTTTGTACACTTATGGGTTTTTTTTCGTTGTAGGTTTTTGCACCACCGTGGACTTTAAAAAAAAATATACACTCGTTGGGATTTTTTTATTAAATCAAAGACATGAACAAAATACATTTTGGCCAAAATCTTTAGATTTTTTTTTTTCTTTTGTTTGTTCTTTTTTTTTCATTTTGTTCTTTTTTTTTCATTTTTCTTATTGGCTATGTTTTATAACATAGTAAAAACTATAGTGTTTTTTTTTTTTTTTTTGTTTTTTAAATCAATTTTTTTTTCTGTTTTATATAATAAAAAACCCAGAGGTGATTAAATACCACCAAATTTACTCTCTATTTGTGTGAATAAAATAATATAAATTTCATTTGGGTACAGTGTTGCATGACAGAGCAATTAAAAGTTTAAAGTAGCGCAGTCCTGGTCATGAAGGAAGAGGGGGGGGGGGTAAAACCTTCCGGAGCCCAAGTGGCTAAAAAGCTGGAGTTCAGCCTGAGGCATAGCTCCCAACTGTCCCGGATTTGGAGGGACTGTCCCTGATTTGGAGCAATGTCCCTCTGTCCCTCATTTTGGTCTGATCTCTAAAGTTGTATATAAAATGTACTTTTTGTCTATCAAAAAGTGTTTCCCCAGCGCTAAACCTTTCATCTGATTTTCTAAATTGCTGTATTTGTATATTCCAAAAGCCAATATAAAGGAATAGTAGTGTAAAAAAAGCACTTGTGGGTTTAATCAATCGTGTTTTTTTTTTTTTGTTTTTTTTTTTGTACAAATCACCTTTAAGGGGGCGTGTCCTATGCCTGCATACTTTTGCTGATAGGTGTCCCTCATTCCCATCTCAAAAAAGCTGGAGTTCATCCTAAGGGCCTTGTTTTATATGTGCCGCCCCTCCAAAAAGCGATCTGCAAAGGGCTCGTGGCAGGTCGGTGAGGCGGCCATATTTTACTGCCTCGAACCCCGGTGTCCTTTCCTGTAAACAGGCAAACAGCGTTTTGCCTAAACAAGTGCAACGGCCTCCCCTTGAACCCTGGCAGTCAATACAAAACAACAGGTGCCGCGCGTTCGAAGGAAACTCTGGAACGGGAACTTGTTATCGCCTCGGCTGTGATTGGGTTTCGGCTCCGAGTTTCCAGGATTAAAACCTTTCAGCTTAAGGGCAGCCAAAGGCTGTTCTGTCACCCCCCCCCACCCCCCCCCCCCGCACGCCGTACCTGACCGACTCTCCAGCTGCCATGTAAACTTACACCGTCCTCGCTGTGCCACTAATTGACGCGCCCTCCTGCACCCCCTGCTCCGTGTCCAACAGCCTCCTCTCCATTGTTGGTCCCTCATTAGACAAAGTGAGATCCTCCTCTCCTGGGGCAGCTTTGATAACCAGCCTAACTTCTTAAATTTCCTGATAGCACTCATCTCTTATGGCAGATAATGTTATCCTTTTATTAGCGGACGAGCCGTCTACCGGGCACATGTAGGAAAAAAAAAAAAAGAAAGATTTGCCAAGTTTGGAAGTGGGATGGAGGTTAGAGGGGAACCATCAGTAAAAAATATTATTTAAAGGTGAACTGATGATGAGCAAATATTGTGTATTCCTCGTGTGTATTCTTCCTGAATCTCGGTGAGATTTGTGTATTTCTTCCAGATCTGTGCTGTAATCCAGTGTGAGACTTTTCCTTCCTGTAATAAAGACCGCTCACTGCTGATATCTCTCCTTGTGTAGAGTGACTGGTCTGGTCTCCGCCCCCTCCTGTAGTTATCTGCAGGGAGCCTGTAGTGGGTGGGGCCTGCTGGGCCCCTCCCACATCTCTGCTCTCCCTCCATGTGCAGGATGACTGGTCTTGTCTCTGCCCCATCCTGTAATGTGGGTGGAGCATGTTGGGCCCCTCCCACATCTCTGCTCTCTTTCCATGTGCAGGGGGACTGGTCTTGTCTCCACCCCCTTCTGCCGTTTTCTGTGGTGGGTGGAGCCTTCTGAGCCCCTCCCACATCTCTGCTCTCTCTCCTTGTGCGGGGGGGACTGGTCTGGTCTCCGCCCCCTCCTGAAGTTATCCGCAGGCAGCCTGTAGTGGGTGGAGCCCGCTGGGCCCCTCCCACATCTCTGCTCTCCCTCCATGTGCAGGATGACTGGTCTTGTCTCCGCCTCCTCTTGTAGTTATGTAGGTGGAGCATGTTGGGCCCCTCCCACATCTCTGCTTTCTCTCCTTGTGCAGAGGTACTTGTCTGGTCTCCGCCCCCACCTGTAGTTATCTGCAGGCAACCTGTAGTGGGTGGAGCCTGCTGCGTCCCTCCCACGGCTCTGCTCTCTCTCCTTGTACAGAGTGACCCGTCTTGTTTCCACCCCTCCTTTGTTTTTCTGCAGGCAGCCTGTAGTGGGTGGAGCCTGCTGGGCCCCTTCAAAGCTCTGCCATCTGCACAGGCTATGTACAGCACAGTGATTATGTCTCTGCTTCTTTTACAAGGTAATATCTGGGTTTGCAAATTGCAGAGGCATGTGTCCTTATGTGACCTTGCTTTGTGCACTGGTGTGCAGTCATGTTGGAACAGGAAGGGGCCATCCCCAAACTGTTCCCACAAAGTTGGGAGCATGAAATTGTCCAAAATGTCTTGGTATGCTGACGCCTTAAGAGTTCCCTTCACTGGAACTAAGGGGCCAATCCCAACCCCTGAAAAACAACTCCATACAATAATCCCCCCTCCACCAAATGATTTGGACCAGTACACAAAGCAAGGTCCATAAAGACATGGATGAGCGAGTTTGGGGTGGAGGAACTTGACTGGCCTGCACAGAGTCCTGACCTCAACCTGATAGAACACCTTTGGGATGAATTCGAGCGGAGACTGCGAGCCAGGCCTTCTCGTCCAACATCAGTGCTTGACCTCACAAATGCCCTTCTGGAAGAATGGTCAAACATTCCCATAGACACACTCCTAAACCTTGTGGACGAGTTGAAGCTGTTGTAGCTGCAAAGGGTGGGCCAACTCAATATGGAACCCTACGGACTAAGACTGGGATGCCCTAAAAATTCATGTGCGTGTAAAGGCAGGTGTCCCAATACTTTTGGTAATATAGTGTATGTGTGTTAGCTCTTTATGTATCGGTCTGCCTAGAGCTCTGCTCTACAGACAACCCTGATTTTTGTTTTTTTTTCTGCCTTGTGTGGAGGCTTAAAGGAGAACCTCTTTACTGGCCTTCCGCTGTTTGCACAGTTCATTAATGCTGTTGGATTTGGTTGCCATAATAAGCAGATATCAGATTCTATGGAGTGTTTTATTGTCCTGCCGTTTTTCTTGATGCATCTTTAGTTTGAGGTTTCTGGCCGGAGTCCAGACCCCGCAGGTTACACGGCCCGATAGAAATCAGCGGTAAGCTCACATAATCGGGGATTAGGGGCACCGAGACAACTTTTGTGAGATACAACTGTACCCGTTCCAAGGACTGTGCCTGAATATTGCAGATTGTGGAAGGAGGTGGAGGGGTCACTGGTGCATTGTGTGTAATGTCTATGTGTAGGAGGACCACCCAGGGACAGCAACACATCACATACACGATCCTTCTCACGGTACACAAGTTTGTAGAAGAATCCAATGCTAAGGTTTCTCCCTGGAACTTTACTGCTGGGGTATATGTACGTCGATAGATAGATCGATTCGATATGATACAATAGATGCGATACGATGGATACAATACAATGCGATAGATATGATACGATAGATACAATATGATACGATACGATAGATACGATACGATAGACACAATACAATACAATACAATACGATAGATACAATACGATAGGATGGATACGATCGATACAATACGATAGATACGATACGATAGACACAATACAATACGATAGATACGATACGATAGACACAATACAATACGATAGATACAATACGATAGATACAATATGATACGATAGATACAATACGATAGGATAGATACAATACGATACGATAGATACAATATGATACGATAGATACAATAGATACGATATGATACGATAGATACGATACGATAGGATAGATACAATACGATAGATACAATACGATATGATACAATACGATATGATACGATATGATATGATACGATACGATATGATAGACACAATACAATACGATAGATACAATACGATAGATACGATAGATACGATATGATAGACACAATAAAATGCGATAGATACAATGCTATAGATACAATACGATAGTATAGATACAATACGATATGATAGGATATGATAGATACAATACGATAGATACAATACGATAGATACGATACGATAGATACGATACGATAGATACAATACGATAGATACGATGCGATATATGATACGATATGATACGATAGATACGATGCGATAGATACGATGCGATAGATATGATATGATACGATAGACACGATAGATATAATACGATACGATAGACACAATACAATACGATAGATACAATACGATAGGATAGATACAATACGATACGATATGATACGATAGATACGATACGATAGATACGATACGATAGATACAATACGATATGATACGATAGATACGATATGATACGATAGATACAATAGATACGATATGATACGATAGATACAATACGATATGATACGATAGATACAATAGATACGATACGATAGATACAATACGATATGATACGATAGATACGATACGATAGATACAATACGATATGATACGATAGATATGATACGATAGATACGATACGATAGATACAATACGATATGATACGATAGATACAATAGATACGATATGATACGATAAATACGATAGATACGACAGGGGCGTTGCTAGGTCTACAAAAGATCTAGGGCTAGAGCCCATAGCAGCGTAGTAAAGAAAGTCATACGCTTGGGCGGGCATACACATGTATATACAGTAATATACGTGTGTGTGTGTATATATATCCCCAGAGAGCCCCCCACTTACATCAGGGTCCCCAGAGAGCCCCCCACTTACATCAGGGTCCCCAGAGAGCCCCCCACTTACATCAGGGTCCCCAGAGAGCCCCCCACTTACATCAGGGTCCCCAGAGAGCCCCCCACTTACATCAGGGTCCCCAGAGAGCCCCCCTTACATCAGGGTCCCCAGAGAGCCCCCCTTACATCAGGGTCCCCAGAGAGCCCCCCTTACATCAGGGTCCCCAGAGAGCCCCCCTTACATCAGGGTCCCCAGAGAGCCCCCCTTACATCAGGGTCCCCAGAGAGCCCCCCCCCTTTCATCAGGGTACCCAGAGGGCCCCTCCCACTTACATCAGGGTCCCCAGAGAGCCCCCCTTACATCAGGGTCCCCAGAGAGCCCCCCTTACATCAGGGTCCCCAGAGAGCCCCCCCCTTTCATCAGGGTCCCCAGAGGGCCCCTCCCACTTACATCAGGGTTTCCAGAGAGCCACCCTTACATTAGGGTCCCCAGAGAGCCTCCCCCTTAAATCTGGGTCCCTAGAGAGCCTCTGCCTTAAAATCAGGGTCCCCAGAGAGCCTCTCCCTTGCAACAGGGTCCCCAGAGAGCCCCCCACTTACATAATGGTCCCCAGAGAGCCTCTCCTCCCCTTGGGGACCCCTGCAGAGACTCGGGGCTATTGGCCCCAGATTCGGGGCTATAGCCCCAAAAGCCACCCCCTATTGACGCCCCTGAGATACGATATGTTACGATATGTTACGATATGTTACGATAGATATGATATGATACGATAGATACAATACGATAGGATAGATACAATACGATAGATACGATATGATAGACACAATACAATACGATAGCTACAATACAATAGATACGATAGATACGATATGATAGACACAATACAATGCGATAGATACAATGCGATAGATACAATATGATAGTATAGATACAATACGATAGATACGATACGATAGATACGATACGATAGATACAATACGATAGATACGATGCGATATATGATACGATATGATACGATAGATACGATGCGATAGATACGATGCGATAGATACGATGCGATAGATATGATATGATACGATAGACACGATAGATATGATACGATACGATAGACACAATACGATAGGATAGATACAATACGATACGATATGATACATACAATAGATACGATATGATACGATAGATACAATAGATACGATATGATACGATAGATACGATACGATAGATACAATACGATATGATATGATAGATACAATAGATATGATACGATAGATACGATATGATACGATAGATACAATAGATACGATACGATATGATACGATAAATACGATAGATACGATATGATACGATATGATACGTTATGTTACGATATGATACGATATGTTACGATATGATACGATAGATACAATACGATAGATACGATATGATACGATAGATACGATATGATACAATATGATACGATAGATACGATATGATACGATAGATACGTTATGATACGTTAGATACAATAGATACGATATGATACAATAGATACGATAGATACAATACAATAGATACGATATGATACGATATGATACGATAGATACGATATGATACGATAGATACGATAGATACAATACGATACAATACGATATACGATATGATACAATATGATACGATAGATACGATATGATACGATAGATACAATAGATACGATATGATACGATAGATACAATAGATACGATACGATATGATACGATAGATACAATAGATACGATACGATATGATACGATAGATACGATATGATACGATAGATACAATAGATATGATACGATAGATACGATAGATATGATACGATAGATACGATAGATACGATATGATACGATAGATACAATAGATATGATACGATATGATATGATAGATACGATATGATACGATAGATACAATACGATAGATACAATAGATACGATATGATAGATACGATACAATACGATCGATACGATAGATACCGTGTCTCTGGCAGCATCTGTACTGTGCCCTTCCTGATCCCAGTGTTTTGCCTCCTGACCCCCCCCATTGCTATGCCTTTCTGCCTCTTCACCTGTACCGTACCGTACCCTTGATGTTGATTAGTCTTTGATTTTTACGAAGCTGTACCAGGATGGCCGTGACTCGGGCGGCATCCTAGAACCTGTACTGTGCCCCTCCGGATCCCAGCATTTTGCCCTCCTGCCCCCCCCCCCCCGTACTATGCTTTTCTACCTCTCCACTTGTACTGTACTCTTGATGTTGATTAGTCTTTGATTTATGGCATGTTTTCTTATTGTTTAAAATAGACTTTAAATATATGTTTAATTCCATCAACTAATTTATACTTTAAGTCTCGAGAGTAGGTGCGTAAATTGAGGAGGCTGGTAGGGGCCCTAGCGTATTACTTTGCCCAGGGGCCCCTGATGCTGTTAAGATGGCCCTGTCTTGGGGTGATCGCTCCTACCTCCGGCCTGTTCTGTACACACCGGGGGGGGGGGGCGCTCCATGTACAGACCACCCATAGAAAGCAGTGACATGTACAGAAGTGGGTGGGGTCAGAGGGACACGGCAAAGGAAATAATAGAAAAGACGGGTAATGAAGGAAACAACTACACAGAACCAACATCTACAGGTGGGGGGGGGATTGATGAGAGTCAACCTGAATTTTAATGAGAGAGATCTGCCGCTCCACATTTTCTCCCTTTTGCCGTGTCTGAATTTCCCGGCGACCTTTCATCTCCTGCCGGCGCAGGTGTCCTCCGCCGCGGATGCATTGTCACGTTTCTATAACGACCTTTTTTTCTATCTCTTCTTCTTAATGTCAGACTTATTAAAGAAGTCTTCTAAAGCCATAACTGCACCTCCGACCCTTCGCTGACGATCAGCCGCCTCCTAAAAGTCTTCGGCGATCGGCTACGCGTGCGCAAGGTGCGCTCAATCGTCAGAGGCCAGCTGACGGGAGAGAGGGTCACGCCGTGACATTTCGGCAGTGTGGGCAATTTTAAAGGTCTGCGAGACGCGAGCGGCTCGCATTTCAGAACCCCGGAGAAATGAAAGGAAATAGTTTCTTTTGCTGATGCAGTTTTTAGTATATTCACTGAAGAGGAAACTGTCAACTTTTATGTAATAATTGGAGGGGGGGGGACTGTCGGCTTCTATGGGGAAGTCATCGGCTTAATTTAATTAGTCATAATGAATGTCAATAAATAGTTTCCAATATATATTATGAGGGGTGTGGACGATGTATGCATCTCCCGGATTTCTTAGATACACTATATAGGGGTGTATTTATTAATCACTTCACTACCGGACACTTAAACCCCGTTCTTGTCCAGGCCAATTTTCAGCTTTCAGCGCTGTCAGACTTTGAATGACAATTGCGCGGTCATACAACACTGTACCCAAATGGAATTTTATCATTTTTTTCACACAAATAGAACTTTCTTTTGGTGGTAATAATTTAGCACTAGATTTTTATTTTTTGCTAAACAAATGAAAAAAAGACTGAAAACTTGGAATTTTTTTTACATAGTTATTGCAAACAGGCAATTTTTCTCCTTCACTGATGTGCCCTGATAGGCTGTACTGATGAGGTGGCATTAATATGCTTCACTGATAGGTGGCACTGATGGGCAACACTGGGCACTGATGCCCAACACTGATAGAGGGCAACACTGGGCACTTATAGGCAACACTGGGCACTTATAAGCAACACTGGGCACTGATAGGCAACACTGGTGGGCACTGATAGGCAACACTGGTGGGCACTGATAGGCAACACTGGTGGGCACTGATAGGCGGCACCGATGGGCAACACTGATGGGCACTTATAGGCAACACTGATGGGCACTTATAGGCAACACTGATGGGCGCTTATAGGCAACACTGGTGGGCACTGATAGGTGGCACTGGTGGGCACTGATAGGTGGCACTGGTGGGCACTGATAGGTGGCACTGGTGGGCACTGATAGGCGGCACTGGTGGGCACTGATAGGCGGCACTGGTGGGCACTGATAGGCGGCACTGGTGGGCACTGATAGGCGGCACTGGTGGGCACTGATAGGCGGCACTGGTGGGCACTGATTGGCAGCACTGATGGGCACTGGTGGGCACTGATAGGTGGCACCGATGGGCAACACTGATGGGCACTTATAGGCAACACTGATGGGCACTTATAGGCAACACTGGTGGGCACTGATAGGCGGCACTGGTGGGCACTGATAGGCGGCACTGGTGGGCACTGATAGGCGGCACTGGTGGGCACTGATAGGCGGCACTGGTGGGCACTGATAGGCGGCACTGGTGGGCACTGATAGGCGGCACTGGTGGGCACTGATAGGCGGCACTGGTGGGCACTGATTGGACTGCACTCCTAATCAGGACATGCGCTTACAGGAGGAAGTCAATAGACGTGCCAGGCAAAGTAAGCCCGTGCTGTAGCCCTCATTTGGCTACAGTGCGGGCGGGAAGGGGTTAAATTAAAAAAATTGCAGAGCTATTCATTCTGCCAAGCTGCAACTACATTCACTCTATACAAATAAATGTTAACAGGCAATTTTTTAACAGGCATCTGACCTGGAGAAAAGACTGCCTACGAACGTTTAATTTTGCTGGCATTCGCACAAAACAAATGTAAGTTTTTAGTTTTGCAGGACGAAGAGCTCTGCAGTTGTTTTACAAATACACCTCATGGTGAGGGGCTGCAGGCTTTTTTTTTTTTTTTTTTCTCCAGGTTCATTCATAAGGATAAAGTGATTTAGAAAAATGATCTAATTATGGCCACTAGATGGAGCTGACGAGCATAGTAAATAAGTACAGTATATATTTCCTATAAACCTCAGCTCCATCTAGTGGCCATAATAAGTAGTTTCTTGATTCTGCTACTTATATGAATAAAGAACATCTAACCTGGAGAAAAGACCGCCTACGAACATTTAATTTTGCTGGCATTCGCACAAAACAAATGTAAGTTTTTAGTTTTGCAGGACGAAGAGCTCTGCAGTTGTTTTACAAATACACCTCATGGTGAGGGGCTGCAGGCTTTTTTTTTTTTTTTTTTCTCCAGGTTCATTCATAAGGATAAAGTGATTTAGAAAAATTATCTAATTATGGCCACTAGATGGAGCTGACGAGCATAGTAAGTAAGTACGGTATATATTTCCTATAACCCTTAGCGCCATCTAGTGGCCATTATGCATATTTTTTTTTTTTTTTATTCATGCTTCTCAGTTTGGATGTTGTAAGAATAGCATAAATCCGGAAAATTCCTCATTATGGCCCCCAGTCTTTTCTTCCCTGCAGGTGAAGTTCCCCAGCCATCACTCTGCTCCCATGTCACCATCTTGAGATGAGAACCGGTGCATGCGCAGACCTCATAAAGCTGGCAGAGACCCGCCGTGTGTTTGCGGTTGTGCTGGATCCCCCTCCCCCTGACTCTGCATGCGCAGACACGGGGGATCCAGCACAGAGGGACCTTACAGAGACCTGTGGTGTGTCCACTTATACGTAAGATCTCAAACATTGCCTCCTGGGATATATGATGGAGAGGCAACATAATGTATCTAAATGTATCATAATGTATCATAATGTAACAAATTGTATCTACTTAAACAGAAGGCAGGAGATGCAGAGTCATTTATATGGGTGACAGGCCCTCCTTTATTTATTCTTCCGTTGCACAGAACATTGGTACTATTGTGATGGATTGTGTGTTTTGCAGTAACTTTCTACAACTCGGTTGGGTTGGACCCAAGTCCCAGCGTGCAGAATTGCCGGGTAGTTAGTTCTAGAACATCTGCATTGTGGCTCACTGTTGGCTTTTGCTTGAAAACTTCAGCCTGCGCTAATTACGGCCAATTTTTTTTTTCTTTTCCCGGCGATCTCGCATTCCGTCCGTGTTTTTTTTTTTTTTTTTTTTTTTTGTTCTGAAAAAAATCTGCCATGTTTTTGTGTCTCGCTCGCGGTTTTTGCGGGACGCAGAGTTCACCGCATTGACTGACCTGTAAGAATTGCTCTTGAGAAACATCCAGGTTATAATTATTTAATCGTTTTCACCCTTTGCCAGACCCGTGTTCCAGTCGCGGAGATCTCCATAGCAACCTGTTAGAAAAGAGCGAAGACCCGGCAATGCCTATTGTATGATATCGTACGGGGGCTGAAGGAAAAAAGACGCAGATGGACGAGCCATACCAACCAATCGGATGCTTGCTCTCATTTCCAACATGCACAGGAAAAAAAAATCTCTTAATTCAAAAGCTCTAATTTCTAAGGCTAGGTTCACACGTGTCCGGTGCAAATTTCCTCTATATTTTCACTATGAATTGGCTAAGCAGCTGTGATTTTCGACGCGGTTCGGATGCAAATTTTTGGAGAGGGCGGCCACTGGTGTCTTTAAAGCGGCGTTCCAGCTGAATTTTTTTTTTTTTAAAGTCAGCAGCTACAAACACTGTGGCTGCTGACTTTTAATAAGCACACTTACCTGTCCATGGTGCCCGCAATGTCGGCCGCCCGAGGCCGATACGTTCATCGGATCGGGTGTCGGCGCTGCCATTCGAACTAAGGGAAACAGGCAGTGGAGCCTTGCGGCTTCACTGCCCGTTTCCTACTGCGCATGCACGAGTCGCGCGGTGCTTTGTGAATGGCCGGCTGTGTTCTGTGTGTCCCAGAAGACAGCGCGCCCCATTCCCCAGAAGACAACGTGAGGAAGAGAAGAATGAAGACTACCGCGGAATAGGAAGTGTCAGATTAGGACGATCTGCCTAGCAACAGCCATTTCTGGTAAGTAAAAAAATTTTTTTTTGCTATTTTTTTTCACATTTATAGGAGCCTTATGTCTTTTTTTTTTTTTTTTTTTTTTTTTTAAGGGTGGACCTCCGCTTTAACATTACCTGGTAATAAAGCAGCGGGCCGGGAGGCCAGCTCTGCAGCATCCTTAAAAACCGGGTTCCCCTCTGACAGCTGACACAGCTGTACAAAAAAAAACATTGCCAGCAATAAAACCGTGAAATAAATCAGGTCTGATATGGATTTTGAGGGGAATTCCCATGCCAAAATGTAAAAAAAAAAAAAGAGGTGGGTCCCCCCCCCCACCCCCAATCCATACTAGACCCTCAGGTCTGGTATGGATTTTGAGGGGAACCCCCACCAACATTAAAAAAAAAAAAAATGACATGCTCCCCCCCCAAATCCATAACAGACCCTTATCCGAGCATGCAGACTGGCAGTACCACCCCCCCCCCCCCCCCAACTAAACCATACTAGGGAACATGCCCTCAACATGGGGCACCTTGTCTCAATTTTGATGGGGACAAGGGCCTCTTCCCTACAACCCTGACTAGTGGTTGTGGGGGTCTGTTGGCAGGGGGGTTACCAGAATCTGTGAGCCCCCTTTGACAAGGGGGGGGCCTAGATCCCAACCCCCACCCCCATGTGAAACACAGACTGCCCCTGTGACATCACTGATCAGGGCATGCTAGGTCGATGATGTCACGGAGGGGGCACCAGGTGACGTCCCCATTACCATCTGAGATGCCACAATTCAGCCCCCCACTGCAGCCTCCCAGTTTGTGATTTGCTGCAAAGTTACAATGTTGCAGTCTTATCTCTGAAGGAAGAGGAGACTGAAGAAATGTTTCCTCCTGCTTGCAGCAGAATGATGACATCTCAGCCTGGGCAAAGTCGCTGGATTACCTCAGTGATGGATTTTTTTTTTTTATGATAAACAGCCAAACTTTTTTGATAGATGACCCTGTTGCTGTATAATTGGGGTGTCAGAAATGTGTTCATGAAGACCTGTAAATTTTAAACTGTATTAAACCCAAAAGCAAACATTTATTATATTGCAGCTGACCTATTCCTAGATGTAGTGGCTGCATTTGATTTTGTTTTTTTCTACATCTTTCATCTGACGATCCAGCCAGCAAGTCTGTTTTTCACTAGAACAAGCTCTCCTGTATCAGTTACATGGACGAAACAAACCATTTAACACTAGCAGGGGTGCTTCCAAATGATCAGCTTTTATCTATTGATGTAACATTTTTATCCCAAAAGGAAATATTTAAATCTGCTAACACTCGCGTTCCTCCAGACTGACAATGCTGCTGCTCAAAGGTGCCGCCCTGTGCTCCTTCATCCAGAGTGGGGGAGGGGGGGGGGGCGCTCTAATAAAGGAGGTGTGTTACTGGTCAGATCACCAGGTGAAAACAGAGGGGGGGGGGGGCTAAAAAAAAAGAAAACCAATGCAGCCAACACATCTAATGATTGGTGAGCTGCAATGTATTACATTTTTAGTTTTGGGTTTAATTAGTGAAAGGCCCACTTAAAGGCGAAGGGTTGAGGGGTTTTGGGATTGTAGAAAATCCTTTCCATCCTCCGTATTCTAAGCATTGAACTCGGCATCGTCCTCACCTGTGTGGAGTGTAAATTGCATTATTGGGTATTGCGGCTCCAGATCGCTGCGTGAATTAGAATGGATTACGCGTCCTTTTGAAGCTGCAGTCAGTCTATTTCAATAGTTGACACAGCGTTTGTGCGTGTCGGTGGTTCCTGCCGGCATGACTGATGGGACGTCACCAGGGATGACAGGCTCCGCTAGACGTCCTCTCATCCTCCCTTCCGAACATTGGGCAGCGCAGCTTGAGGCCCAGCGTGACGCCCATCAGCATACCGACATGGATGACAGCTGACAAGGAACCCGGACACCGCACCGCCGCACCGCCGCACCGCCGCAATGCTTCTGTGGAGGTCACCCAGTGTTCAGGACGGCAAAACGTGAAGATGGGGAGAAGGAATGCCAAATACATATTTTATTTATATAAATCTGAAACCTTATGCAACTATTTTGTAAGTGTATATATATATTTTGTTTTCAATAAATCACAAGTGCAGCAATCCTTGGACTTATTTTTCTATATATTGGCCTTTGGGAGGGTCTGATTGCATGCACTGGAAGAGCACCTTCACTTGTGGATCTATATATATTATATGTATGTATGTGTGTGTGTATATATATATGTATATATATATATATATATATATATATATATATATATATATATATATATATATATATATATATATATATATGTATATGTATATATATATATAGTGGGGACGGAAAGTATTCAGACCCCCTTAAATTTTTCACTCTTTGTTATATTGCAGCCATTTGCTAAAATCATTTAAGTTCATTTTTTTCCTCATTAATGTACACACAGCACCCCATATTGTACACACAGCCCCCCATATTGACAGAAAAACACAGAATTGTTGACATTTTTGCAGATTTATTAAAAAAGAAAAACTGAAATATCACATGGTCCTAAGTATTCAGACCCTTTGCTTAGTATTTAGTAGAAGCCCCCTTTTGATCTAATACAGCCATGAGTCTTTTTGGGAAAGATGCAACAAGTTTTTCACACCTGGATTTGGGGATCCTCTGCCATTCCTCCTTGCAGATCCTCTCCAGTTCTGTCAGGTTGGATGGTAAACGTTGGTGGACGGCCATTTTTAGGTCTCTCCAGAGATGCTCAATTGGGTTTAAGTCAGGGCTCTGGCTGGGCCATTCAAGAACAGTCACAGAGTTGTTGTGAAGCCATTCCTTCGTTATTTTAGCTGTGTGCTTAGGGTCATTGTCTTGTTGGAAGATAAACCTTCGGGTTGAGGTCCTGAGCACTCTGGAGAAGGTTTTCGTCCAGGATATCCCTGTACTTGGCCGCATTCATCTTTCCCTCGATTGCAACCAGTCGTCCTGTCCCTGCAGCTGAAAAACACCCCCACAGCATGATGCTGCCACCACCATGCTTCACTGTTGGGACTGTATTGGACAGGTGATGAGCAGTGCCTGGTTTTCTCCTCACATACCACTTAGAATTAAGGCCAAAAAGTTCTATCTTGGTCTCATCAGACCAGAGAATCTTATTTCTCGCCATCTTAGAGTCCTTCAGGTGTTTTTAGCAAACTCCATGTCTCCACGTGACTTTCATGTGTCTTGCACTGAGGAGAGGCTTCCGTCGGGCCACTCTGCCATAAAGCCCCGACTGGTGGAGGGCTGCAGTGATGGTTGACTTTCTACAACTTTCTCCCATCTCCCGACTGCATCTATGGAGCTCAGCCACAGTGATCTTTGGGTTCTTCTTTACCTCTCTCACCAAGGCTCTTCTCCCCCGATAGCTCAGTTTGGCCGGGCGGCCAGCTCTAGGAAGGGTTCTGGTCGTCCCAAACGTCTTCCATTTAAGGATTATGGAGGCCACTGTGCTCTTAGGAACCTTAAGTGCAGCAGATTTTTTTTTTGTAACCTTGGCCAGATCTGTGCCTTGCCACAATTCTGTCTCTGAGCTCTTCAGGCAGTTCCTTTGACCTCATGATTCTCATTTGCTCTGACATGCACTGTGAGCTGTAAGGTCTTATATAGACAGGTGTGTGGCTTTCCTAATCAAGTCCAATCAGTATAATCAAACACAGCTGGACTCAAATGAAGGTGTAGAACCATCTCAAGGATGATCAGAAGAAATGGACAGCACCTGAGTTAAATATATGAGTGTCACAGTAAAGGGTCTGAATACTTAGGACCATGTGATACTTCAGTTTTTCTTTTTTAATAAATCTGCAAAATTGTCAACAATTCTGTGTTTTTCTGTCACTATGGGGTGCTGTGTGTACATTAATGAGGAAAAAATGAACTTAAATGATTTTAGCAAATGGCTGCAATATAACAAAGAGTGAAAAAATTTAAGGGTGTCTGAATACTTTCCGTCCCCACTGTGTATATATATATATATATATATATATATGTGTGTGTATATGTATATATAGCCTTACAAAAGTATTCACCCCCTTGCCTTTTACCTATTTTGTTACATTACAGCCTTTAGTTCAATGTTTTTTTAATCTGAACTATATGTGATGGATCAGAACACAATAGTCAGTGAAGTAAAATTAGAAAAATAAATATATACATAAAACTGATAATTGTCATGTGCGTATGTATTCACCCCCTTTGTTATGAAGCCCATAAAGAGCTCTGGTGCAACCAATTACCTTCAGAAGTCACATAATTAGTGAAATGATGTCCACCTGTGTGCAATCTAAGTGTCACATGATCTGTCATTACATGTACACAACTTTCTGAAAGGCCCCAGAGGCTGCAACACCTAAGCAAGAGGCACCACTAACCAAACACTGCCATGAAGACCAAGGAACTCTCCAAACAAGTAAGGGACAATGTTGTTGAGAAGTACAAGTCAGGGTTGGGTTAAAAAAAAATATCCAAATCTTTGATGATCCCTAGGAGCACCATCAAATCTATCATAACCAAATGGGAAGAACATGGCACAACAGCAAACCTGCCAAGAGACGGCCGCCCACCAAAACTCACGGACCGGGCAAGGAGGGCATTAATCAGAGAGGAGCACAGAGACCTAAGGTAACCCTGGAGGAGCTGCAGAGTTCCACAGCAGAGACTGGAGTATCTGTACATAGGACGACAATAAGCCGTACGCTCCATAGAGTTGGGCTTCATGGCAGAGTGGCCAGAAGAAAGACATTACTTTCAGCAAAAAACAAAATGGCACGTTTTGAGTTTGCGAAAAGGCATGTGGGAGACTCCCAAAATGTATGGAGGAAGGTGCTCTGGTCTGATGAGACTAAAACTGAACTTTTTGGCCATCAAAGAAAACGCTATGTCTGGGGCAAACCCAACACATCACATCACCCAAAGAACACCATCCCCACAGTGAAACATGGTAGTGGCAGCATCATGCTGTGGGGATGTTTTTCAGCAGTCAGGACTGGGAAACTGGTCAGAGTTGAGGGAAAGATGGATGGTGCTAAATACAGGGATATTCTTGAGCAAAACCTGTACCACTCTGTGTGATTTGAGGCTAGGATGGAGGTTCACCTTCCAGCAGGACAATGACCCCAAACACACTGCTAAAGCAACACTTGAGTGGTTTAAGGGGAAACATGTAAATGTGTTGGAATGGCCTAGTCAAAGCCCAGACCTCAATCCAATAGAAAATCTGTGGTCAGACTTAAAGATTGCTGTTCACAAACGCAAACCATCCAACTTGAAGGAGCTGGAGCAGTTTTGCAAGGAGGAACGGGCAAAAAATCCCAGTGGTAAGATGTGGCAAGATCATAGAGACTTATCCAAAGCGACTTGGAGCTGTGATAGCCGCAAAAGGTGGCTCTACAAAGTATTGACTTTAGGGGGGTGAATAGTTATGCACATTGACTTTTTCTGTTATTTTGTCCTATTTGTTGTTTGCTTCACAATAAAAAAAAAAAAAAAAACATCTTCAAAGTTGTGGGCATGTTCTGTAAATTAAATGATGCAAATCCTCAAACAATCCATGTTAATTCCAGGTTGTGAGGTAACAAAAACACGAAAAATGGCAAGAGGGGGGGAGGGGGTGAATACTTTTGCAAGGGACTGTGTGTGAAAAGATACTAATCTAATTTGGGTACATTATTGCATGACTGTCTGTTAAAATAGTACAGTGCTGAATAGCAAAAAAGTCCTGGTCAAGGGGGTAAAATCACCTGGAGGTGAAGTGGTTAATGAGTACGGAGTTGCATTACTTTGCGTCTTATGTCTGCCCGGGAGCGCCAATCACAGTCCTGTGTAAATGGGCCCTATTATGGGGAATGAACATAGTAATCTCTTCATATTTATATTGCACAGATGCGATGGAATATATATGTAGATTTCATTCATTGTAAATGTCATTAAAGGATCACAGTTAATTACAGTTAATATCTCACCCACCTTGCCCCGCCTCTCGTTAATGCCGCGGATTTTCTGGTTCAATAAAGTGGTGGAGATTTGATTTGGTGGTAAGATTCTGACCTTTTATTTTATACCCCGGCTTAGGGATATCATTGGCTATAAGTCAACCTGCTAATCTGTTTAAATTTTATTTCACGAATGGCTTATCTTCAAGAATAGTTTGGCCAATCCCTGAGATATTTTTAAACCCGATGGGATTTTTATTCCTAAGGATCAACTACTCTTTCAGCAAAGCGATTTCCTCTTCCCCGGATGGTGAGCGCGCCGACGTCTGAGGAAGACGCACTTTGATTCCACTATTTATAGATTGTCTAATGAAGAATTCTTAGCCGTTGTATAAGAATATAACTTTGGGTTTACATATGTATCCTTTCAAAAGCCACCAAAGATCCGTCGTTATGTTGATTCACCAGCCGAAAGTTAAAATGAGGCTCTGTGTCCCCTAAGCCCACCCTTTTTTTTTTTTTTGAAGCCTATTAGGCTTCATGTACACGGGACGTTTTTACAACCTCTCCTGAACGATTTAACTTGACAGACAGTGACCCATGTTTAAAACGTCCACTTTGCCACGTTTAGATGGCGCGTTTAGCGGCGTTTTGCCGCGTTTGCGTTTTGAAAGCGTTTCTAAAAAAAAAAAGCTTCCCGACCGCGTCACGCAGATATACTGCGGCAGAAGGGCACGTGCAGGCTGTTTAACATACCTGTACGTTGCCCTTTAAGACCTCCGTGATCGCGGGTCCCGCGTACTCGATGTCCGCGGGAATACCCGCGATCGTCTCACGGTGAGGAAGAACGGGGAGATGCTAATGTAAAGCAGCATCTCCCCGTTCTGCCTAATGACACTGTCACTGATCATAGCTCCCTGTAATCCGGAGCGGTGATCAGTGATGTGTCCTCTCCCCCTCACAGTTAGAATCACTCCCTAGGACACACTTAACCCCTACAGCGCCACCTAGTGGTTAACCCCTTCACTGCTAGTGACATTTTTACAGTAATCAATGCAATTTTTTTAGCATTGATCGCTGTATTAATGCCAATGGTCCCAAAAATGTGTCAAAATTGTCTGATGTGTCCGCCATAATGTCGCAGTCATGATAAAAATCGCTGATTGCCGCCATTACTAGTAAAAAGAGAAAAATTATCAATAAAAAATGCCATAAAACTATCCCATATTTTGTAGATGCTATAACTTTTGCGCAAAACAATCAATAAACGCTTTTTGCGATTTTTTTTTTTTTTTTTTTTTTTTTATTATTTTTTTTTACCAAAAATATGTAGAAGAATACGTATCGGCCAAAACTGAGGGAAAATATATTTTTTATATATTTTTGGGGGATATTTATTATAGCAAAAAGTAAAAAATAATGCGGTTTTTTTTTTCAAAATTGTTGCTATTTTTTTGTTTATAGCAAAAAAAATAAAAACCACAGAGGTGACCAAATACTACCAAAAGAAAGCTCTATTTGTGGGGGGAAAAAAGGACGTCAATTTTGTTTGGGAGCCACGTCGCACGACCGCGCAATTGTCAGTTAAAGCGACGCAGTGCCGAATCGCAAAAAGTGCTCTGGTGAGGAAGGGGGTAAATTCTTCCGAGGCTGAATCGGTTAAATGGCCAAAAACGGAAAACGCCTATAAACGTAACCCGCCTTTAGCCGCGTTTGGCGTCGGAAACGCTGGAAACTTCGGCGTCTGAACGAATTTTTTTGCCTTAAAAAAAAAAAAAAAAGGCCTATAAACGCAACTGCCTTAAAACGACAGTAAACGAACTTGTGTACATGTACACATAGGATAACAATGGATGAGTTCAGGGGCAGTTGAAAAAAGCATCCAACTGCCTCTGAACGTCCGTTTAGCAGCAGCTGTGTACATGGGGCCTTAGAGCCTCTGGCTCTTATCACGTGCTTAAAAAAAAAAAAACACCCCAGATTGTAAATCATGCGTTCGGCGCCCAGCATGTAGGTTAGGGGGCCGGACACATGGATGGGGGGGGGGGGCGCGGCGCCCCTAATGAACAGGCCGCCACAGGTTGTAATAATCTTGAATTTTAATGACATAGTTACATAGTTAGTAAGGTTGAATAAAGACACCAGTCCATCCAGTTCAACCTGAGTGAGTGTGGGTACGTGCCTACAGTTCTCCCTCTCCCTATACATTGTGTACCCATAGAGCGCCGTCAATTTACGCAGCGCTCCACACAATTATCGCACACTCACATCGGTCCCTACCCTCAAGGAGCCCACAATCCAAGGTCCCCAACTCACATTCATATACTAGGGCCAATTTTGGACAGAAGCCTACAGAAACTTACCACCATGTCTTTGGAGTATTTTGGATGTTGTATTCTCCTATTATTTAGGCCCATTTAAAGTCCCATAATGACTTTTCTCCCCCTTGATTTTTTTTGGGGGATTGCTAAATTTTTTTTCTTTTGGATTGGATTTTTGTAACTGGGATGGTGCCATAATGAGTTCACAAGTCCATCCGCGCTTTTTGTCCTTCTGAAAGTACTCCTTTTGCCGGGCTGATTTTGTAGATCCTTGGGTTTCTGAGCTTCTGACCCCAAATTCCAAAACTTCCCCAGGTCTTTATTTTTTCCCGTGACCGGTTTCCTTGAAGTGAGGATGCATGTTTTCCAAAGAGGCTTATGAACTGTGTTCAGGCGTGGCAGAAAAGGGCAGCACAGCGGTATTGGGTTTGGGTGTTCACCGGGGTTGCCGTTAGGGGTTAACGCAGAGCTGAGCCCTTTATTGCAAAAACAAGACGCTTCTGTGGATGATCAGAGAAACTGAGTTTTTTTTTTTTGTTTGTTTTAAGTAATAACCAGCTTTCTATTCTGAGGGATAAGAGAGATGCGGGAAACAATAGGCCAGCATGACAGGGGAAGATGTTGTATCACAGAACGAGCTCTCTAAGTGCCATGCTATTCCCAATAATGGAGAGGAAGCGGGCCTAACCAGCTCGTAATTACCAGTGTTGGAGACAGGCACTTCTATAAGGGCATACGGGGGCTGTCAACGGCACATCCGGACGGAGCTAATAATTTTCTTGGCAGGGACGAGGTTATTTGGAGCTTCTTACTGGAGATGTAGTAGAGGGGCGAGGATGATGTCGTGCAAGAGATAATTCTGTACATTTAGGGGTGACGGCACCAAAAGCTGGGCCTATGTGCTAGTCCAAGCTACTAGTTAAGCTTTCATCCATTGGGTCATGACTTATTGCTTATGACTAAGAGTCAGCCCAGATGCTCACCATCGTCTCCAGATTTTTATTTCTGTTCCTGCTTTCATGTTAGCATAAATCCACCACAGGCACATGTATACGGGCATATCGGAGCCGTGCACTGCAAATCCAGATGGAGCTAATATTTTCTTGGCGGGGACGAGGTTATTTGGAGCTTCTTACTGGAGATGTAGTAGAGGGGCGAGGATGATGTCATGCAAAAGATAATTCTGTACATGTAGGGGTGACGGCACCAAAAGCTGGGCCTATGGTGGCAAACCGAGCTAGTCCAAGCCACCAGTCTAGGCTGCATCCGTTGGGTCATGACTTATTGCTTATGACTAAGAGTCAGCCCAGATGCTCACACCATCTTCTCCAGATTTTTAGTGCTGTTCCTGCTTTTATTTTAGCAAAAAGCCACCATTGGAAACAAGAAAATGAAATGTTGGCCGCTGCTTTTTCTTTTAGCGATGGTGCCTTTGCCAGTTCTGGAATAGGTAAAGCAGCAGCAATATTAAAAACTAACATGTCATGGGGAGTATAGAGGGTCCTCAACCTCCAGAATTGGGGTTCAGACATGGTGAAAGCTGATGGGTTCTCGTCAAAGCTTGATGACGTCTTTACTTTAAAGTACCCTTGTCCATAGAGAAATTTTATAAGCTGGCTTTGTTCTGAAAATGCAAGTTTACCTGGCTGTCTGACTTTAACACTTTTTAGTCACAAACCTGACATACGGTAAGCATGCAGTGCCGAAAAAGTATCCAAATTCCTGATCTTGATATTTCTGGCTCAGAAAACTTTTTGAATGCAGTCATGCAGCTTTTACGTAGTGTGATTTATTTCATTCCTCTGCTACCTGCATGAGTCACATTTTGACAGGATATTCCGACAGTAGACAATTCCTAGAGGTGGCTCTGCCCCCACAGCGCACAGCAGATGATTGACAGCCTCAGCTGTGCATGTTTTCCCATGAGACTGTGTGGAGTGAGGTGGGGTATGTCTCCATTCACTCCACTCGGGTCTCCGATTACACTCTGCTCTATGTTGTGCAGTGTGTAATATCAGAGCCCCTCCCTCTGTCTTCTGAAGCTTAGAAATGCTGTGCAAATTCAGGACTTTGTAGAGAAGAGATGGCTACAGATAAACAGGCACAACTTATATAGGAGGATTTATTTAATCTCTGTATATCACCTGAGGCCACTGGGTAATTGTAAGGGTTTACAACTATTTAAATGCCCATTATGTCTAGGGGATAGATGGACAGGCTGTATTACTTATCCTTACAAACTCTTCCGGCTAGCTCCAGCAACCAGTGCTTTGCTCTGCAGGTGGTCCCTTACCGTCGTTCCGTACAGTGCTGGGCTAATAATCCTGGGGGAAGCCTGGAGTGCCTTAGGAGGCTTTGTGGGACCCATTGCATTGCTAGAGAGACTCTCCGGAAGTGAAGAATGTTTATACTTTATTTACACACCTATAGGCCTATGTGGGGACGGTAGGGGTGTTGCACCCTGCAAGGATATTTTTTTGCTGTGCTTGTAGATGAGCTCTAACTTCACTTCCAAAAACTTTGAAAGATAGCCCCCTGCTGTTTGTAATGTCATGACTGATCTTTTCCCCTATGTCCATGTATTCATTTACAAAGCTTTTCCCAAACAGGAGAAGACAACTTCTCGTTCCGGGTAACACCGTTTCCAATCCACACTTTGCCATTTCCTTTGTGTTGCATCTCAACTGTGGTGAATGCTAATGTGATCAAAAACACATATCTGCCTGTTTGTGTCTGTGTCAGGTCTAATTACTGCGTAGCTCTCACCCGCAGAGCACTAGACTGAGAAACCCCGGGGATTGTGGTTTCTTTGAAGTGTCATGCATTAACCTATGCAGTGGCATGCCCCATGTTTGATCTGCTGACACCATCATGATGATTTCCTCTAATATAGATTGTGCATTCAGGGCATGTCACCATGAACTGAAAATGGAAGATTCTTAATTCGCAGAATGGCAAACATTTGTCTGCATTGGTTGAACTGGCGTTGAATCCTGTTTCACCTGACTTCATCACTCTTATACAGAAAAAGGACAGAGATGGAGGAAAGTGCCACAATCCCCATCGACCAATCAGAAATCGTCTTTCTCTGTTTGGACTACAGTAGGGTAAAATATAGTTACCTTGGTGTATTCAATCCTCAAGTCTCCTTACCTCATTAAACTCGGTGAATAGAAGGCACTGTGTATTTCGGTGCTATTTTAGGGCTGGAAATTATAATGTCTGAGATTCAGGTGTTTTGCTGTTGGGAGCCCTGTGATTATTCCTCACCCGCCCCTTCCCCCAACTCCCGAACAATAGCCCTTTGCCGCCTCTGGAAAACTTCAATACATGCGGAGAATGGCTGCGGCTGAACGGCACAATGGAATCCGAGTGTCTGTGTCTAACACACAGCATGCGGCTATAGAAGTTCCTGCGGCAGGTGTGCTGGAGCACACAGAATTCTGAGTCCATGTAGGGGGTCCTGGACATCTCCTGCAGGATCAATGCTGCCATTTTCGGATCGCTTTCAAAGTGAATACTGTCTGTTTATGGCTTTGTACTGTTAACTCTTCATATGTGTACACTGCAGCTATGGATTTTCACTTTTCTTGTACATTCGGGACCAACACACAGTTCTTTCTCTCTTTCTGTGGCTTGTAACTGTAGTTATTTGGAGCCGTGGCTGCGTTGATCTATGAGAGCTTTTTAATTCCTTCCTTTCCTTCTCCTTTTGACTGTCCCTGTCCGTGTAAGCAAGCCACTAGTGGTGAAACATGTCCAGGAAGGTGGCTTCAGGTGGGGACATTTATGTATGCAGTTTTTATCTTTGACAAATTCAATTAAAAAACAGCTACATTTCTTAGTTTTGACTGAGTGTAGTTGTTTTAACCACGGCTAAAAATGTATGGACCCCTGACCATTACATCTATATGAGCTTGCTGGACATCCCATTCCAAAACCAGGGGGAGTAATGGAGAATATGAAGTTGACCCCCTTTTAGGACTCTAACATCCTGCACTCCTCTGGGAAGTCTTTCCACAAGATTTTGGAGAGTGTCTGTGGGAATTTGTGCCCGTTTGTGAGGTCAGGTACTGAGGTTTGATGAGAAGACCTGGCTATCAATCTGTGTACCAGTTTAACCCAAAGGTGTAAAGGAGGGTTGAGGTTGGGGCTCTGTGTAGGACACTTGAGTTCCTCTACACCAGGGATCTTCAAATTACGGTCCTCCAGCTGTTGTGGAACTACACATCCAATGAGGCATTGTAAAGCTCTGACATAAACTGACATGACTAGGCATGATGGGAATTGTAGTTCGTGAACAACTGGAGGGCCATCGTTCAGAGGCCCCTGCTCTACACCAATCTGATCAACCCATGCCTTTATGGAGATGTTGGTTGAGAAGACCTGGCCCATTCCTATTCATCTCAAAGGTGTTCCGTAGGGTTAGTAGCAGAGCTCTGTGCTGGACACTCGAGTTCCTCCACACCAACCTCATCAAACCCATGTCTATATGAAGGTGATGGATAGGAAGACCTGGCTCATTCCAATTCATCCCAAAGGTGTTTCAGTAGAGTTGAGGTCAGGGCTCTGTTCAGGACACTCGAGTTCCTCCACAACAAACTCCGCAACCCAATGTCTTTATGAAGATGTGGGTTGAAAAGACCTGGCCCATTCCTATTCAACCAACAGTGTTTAGTAGGGTGAAGATCAGATCTCTGAGCAGGACACTCAAGTTCCTCCACACCAAACTCATCAAACCATGTCTATATGGAGGTTATGGATAAGAAGACCTGGCTCATTCCAATTCATCCCAAAGGTGTTGGTGCCCCATCATTGGTATTTAGGGGTGCAACGGATCATCATCGATCCGTGATCCAATCCGCGGAGGTTGATCTGTACGGGACACCCGCGATCCGCGGAGCGCTCTGTGGCCTCGGCCATAGGAAAGGCGGCTGGTTTGGCCGAGCTCCGGAGCGGCGGCCATCTTGGTACACCCGGTGGCCGTTTAGCACGTGATCGCTCCGTCAAATGATGGAGCGATCACTTGTAACAAACCGGCGTCATGTCATGACGCCGGTTCCTCTCTCCCCTCTGTGTACTGATCTGTACAGTGGAGGGGAGAGATCGGATGGCAGCAGTGCCAATACTCTGCAATGCCCTGCCAATACTCTGCAATGCCCTGCCAATACTCTGAAATGCCCTGCTGCAATACCCTGTCAATGCTCTGCAATACCCTGCTGCAATGCCCTGCCAATACTCTGCAATGCCCTGACAATACTCTGCAATGCCCTGACAATACTCTGCCATATCCTGCCAATATACCCAATACCCTGCCAATATACCTGCCAATACCCTGCAATACTCTGCCACACCCTGCCAATAGGGAGATTGTGGATATTACAGTGGGGGAGATTTTTTTTTTTTGTTGATCCGAAAATGATCCGAACCGTGACTCCTGATTCGAGGAACGTTCCGAACCGTGAGTTTTTTGATCCGTTGCACCCCTATTAGTATTAGTGGGAGGAATAGTGCCCCATCATTGGTATTAGTAGGAGGAAAAGTGCCCCATCATTGGTTTCAGTGGGAGGAATAGTGCACCATCATTGGTGTCAGTGGGAGGAATAGTGCACCATCATTGGTTTCAGTGGAAGGAAAAGGGCCACATATGGGCCCTGGGCCGTAGTTTGGAGACCACTGATTTAGTCTGTCCAAGAGTCTGCCTGTATGACTGTCCATCCGATATTTGTATATTTCTAAGTCTGTCTCATCTTATCAGTTTATTTACTCCTATATCATCTCGTATGAAACAATGGATCAGTCTGACACAAAAAAGAGTTACATTGCGTCTCCTATGCATGTCAGTGTTCCAGATCCTAACCAGGACTACAATGTATTCTAATAGGCTCTCCCCCTCTTCTGTTCTATGTATGTCCATCTGTATAGAGCGCTGGAAGGGTTGGGAAGACTCGAATTTAACAAGGTGTTCAGTTTTGGGGTTTTCGTATTAGCGGCACTCTCATTGCAAGCCAGACAGGTGAACGTTTTTAACGCGATTGCATTTAATTATTTCAACATCTGCTGGATTTCTTGTATTAGACCGGAGTTCTCCTTAAGAATCCTGCTCTTAGCTCTGCTCGGTCATTGGTGGACGGGATGTGCCTGTATGGCGGCCTTTTTCGCCGCACAGCATTTATTTTTCTGGTACACTGCGCCAATCTGTCATGGCTGAGCTGCTCCTAGCTGTGAATGAGACAGAGGACAGATGGCTGTTGATTTGTTTCCCTCCAGGCAGCTCAGACACGCTGTACTGACAGCTAAACCGTCCCATAAATATCATAATACCGGCCATTGCTCTGTAAGTGGAGACAACTTTCCGGGATATCTGCCCCTCCGAGCTGTAGAGTCCAAATCCCCCCTCCGTCTCCAACAAAATTTATATCCTCTCCGGATTCTCTCTGTAATTTTGACCGGCTTCATTGAAATATAGGGTGCATATGTTCCTTTCTTGGATGTTGCAGCCAGGACAAAAAAAAAAATACAATAAATAACAAAAAAACTAAACTTTTTCTAGTTAGATGAATATGAAATTCAAATGAACCACTTCACCTTCGGAAGGTTTTACCCCCTTAGTAACCAGGGTATTTTTTGCTATTCGGCACTGCACTACTTTAACTGGCAATTCCATGGTCATGCAACACTGTATGCTTTGAAAATTTTATATCATTTTTTTCACACAAATACAGCTTTCTTTTGGTGGTATTTGACACCCACTGGGTTTTTTAGTTTTTTATTTTATAAGTGAAAGAAGACCAAAAAATGTTGAAAAAAAAAAACTATTTTCTACTTTTTGTTATAAAACATATCCAATAAAAATACATTTCTTCATAATTTTAGGCCAAAATAAAATGTATTCTGCTACGTGTCTTTGGTAAAAAAACAAAAATCCCGATAAGTGTATATTATTTAGTTTGCAAGAAAGTTATAACGTCTACATATGGGATATGCCCTGGAATTTACACAGCCTTTAACATAGCTCTTACTTTCTGGCTGCCTATCACCAGGGCCGTCTTATTCAATGAGCACACCTGGCCCCAGGTTCGGTCGGGGGGGCATAAGCAGAGTTAGGAAAAAAAATGGGGGGGGGTGGACTGGCAGTTTGGCTGCTCCCATCGCTCTTCTTTGATAGGTGTAATTGCAATTTCACTCCTGTCAGAAGAAGCAGAGGTCGGCTTCTGCTGGAGGGAGAATTCAGCTTTCTTCTCCCTCCTGAAGGGGGTGGAAGAGAGCCGGCGCTGAGACTGAGAACTCACCTCAGTCACAGCACGAGAGAGGAGGGAGGTGCTACCTTTATTGCAGGTGAGAATTCATTTGTTATATGTGAGTAGCAGGTGGAACGGGGGGGGGGGGGGGCACACAACTCTGATGTATGGGGACACTTATGGGAGATACCTGAAGTATCTGGGCATTGAGAAAGGGGAACCTGATGTAAGTGGGCGCTGCGATGGGTACATCTGATGCAGGCTGGTAGAGGCCCCAGTGCATTACTTTGCCCAGGGGCCCATGATGCTATTAAGATGGCATTGCCTATCACATTTCTAGTGTGACTGTGATAGTGTGGTGGACAATCTGGCGCTAACTGACACTGGCTGGGAGGAACACTGATACTATCTGATGTTGCTAGTGACACTAATACAGTGATCAGTGATAATACTGTCACTGTACTAATGACACTGGCTGGGTGACAGGGGTGATCAGGAGGGCAATCAAGGGGTTAACAGTGTGCCTAACCAGTGTATGTGTGCTGATTTTACTGGCCTATAGACTGGCTAGATTTGCTTCCTAATCTCAACGGCAGCTCTGAACGGCAAGTGAGATCAGGAAGCAGAAGCAGTCAGATCTGTGTTTGCTAAAACACAGATCTCTGTGCTGTGGTTGGCCACCGCCATCAGCAGGGTCAAAAATCATTGGCTGCAAGCCTCCTGCTGACAAACTCGTGCTGTGTCCAACCACCAGGAAGTTGGTACGTCACAGGGGAACAACAAAGCCAGCAGTAAAAGTTAAACTGCTGGTCATCAAGTGGTTGATATCATGAAGCCAGTCAGTAAATTTGGCTGCTTTTCAAATTTTTGATTGTCTACTTGTTACCTGTTGTAAAATTATTTATATTGAAGACCTCAATAGATCCCTGATTGGACAGCTCTCTGTGGGGTTCTCTCTCTGGGGGACAGCTCATCCATGTCTTTATGGACCTTGCTTTGTGCACTGGTCCAAATCATTTGGTGGAGGGAGGATTATGGTGTGGGTGTTGTTTTTCAGGGGTTGGGTTTGGCCCCTTAGTTCCAGTGAAGGGAACTCTTAAGGCGTCAGCATGCCAACACATTTTGGACAATTTCATGCTCCCAACTTTGTGGGAACAGTTTGGGGATGGTCCCTTCCTGTTGCAACATGACTGCGCACCAGTGCACAAAGCAAGGTCCATAAAGACATGGATGAGCGAGTTTGGGGTGGAGGAACTTGACTGGCCTGCACGGAGTCCTGACCCCAACCCGATAGAACACCTTTGGGATGAATTAGAGCGGAGACTGCGAGCCAGGCCTTTTCGTTCAACATCCTTGCCTGACCTCACAAATGCTCTTTTGGAAGAATGGTCAAACATTCCCAAAGACACACTCCTAAACCTTGTGGACGGCCTTCCCAGAAGAGTTGAAGCTGTTATAGCTGCAAAGGGTGGGCCAACTCCATATTGAACCCTACGGGCTAAAACTGGGATGCCATTAAAGTTTAAATGTAATTGGACAAATGAATATCGTTATAAATATAATGCTCATTTTTTTAAATATTTTGTTGAGAATCCTTCACTGGCAATGACTGCCTGAAGTCTGGAACCCCACCTTTACCAAAGACTTGGTTTCCTCCTGTCTGATGCTTTGCCAGGGTCTAACTGCAGCTGTCTTCAGTTGTTCTTTGTGGGTCTGTTTGCCTTCAGTAAGTGAAATGCATGCTCTATTGGGTTGAGATCAGGTGATTGACTCGGCCATTGCAGAATATTCAACTTATTTTCCTTCAAAAGCTCCTGGGTTGCTTTTGAAGTGTGTTTTGGATCAGTGTCCATCTATACTGTGAAGCGCTGTCCAATCAACTTTGCTGCATTTGGCTGAATCTGGGCTGGCAGTATATCTCTAAACACTGCAGAATTCATCCGGCTGCTTCTGTCACATCATCAATAAACACTAATGACCCAGTGCCACTGGAATCCATGCATGCCCATGCCATCACACTGCAAGCTCCACCATGTGACCACAGATCACGTTATGTGCTTTGGATAGGGTTGCCACCTCATCCCTTTAAACCTGAACACACATGAATTACACAGGTTCTGAGGCTAATTTAATGGAGATAAGGCCCCAAGTGAGTTTAATTACCACCTTAATCAGCCTCAGAACCTGTGTAATTTATGTGTGTTCGGATTTAAAGGGATGAGGTGGCATCCCTAGCTTTGGATCATGAGCTGTTCCAAGCCTTCTTCACGCTTTTTTCTTCCCGTCATTCTGATACAGATTAATCTTAGTTTCATCCGTCCGCAGAATGCTTTTCCAGAAGTGGTCTGGTTTTTTTTAGATTTTTTTTGGTAAATTCTAATTTGGCTCAGGCTTAGGAATGGTTTGCACCTTGTGGTGAACCCTCTGTATTTGCTCTTGTGAAGTCTTCTCTTGATTGTAGACTTTGACAATGATACACCTACCTCCTGGAGAGTGTCCTTCACTTGTCTGGATGTTGTGAGTGGGATTTTCTTTAACATAAAGAGGATCCTGCAATCATCCATCGCTGTTGTCTTCCATAGACGTCCAGGTCTTTTTTATGTTGCTGAGCTCACCAGTGCGTTCTTCTTTCCTCAGAATGTACAAAACAGTTGATTTGGCCACTCCTAATGTTGCTGCTATTTCTCTGATGGATTTGTTTAGTTTTTGAAGCCTTCCAATGGCCTGTTTTCACTTGCATGGACAGCTCCTTTGAACACATGATTTAGGTTCACAGCAATCAATAGATTGCAAATACCACACTTAGAATCAACTCCAGACCCTTTACCTGCTTAACTGATGAAGAAATAATGAAGGAGTAGCCCACACCTGGCCATGAAACAGCTTTTGATTCAATTTTCCAATTACCTTTGGTCCCTTGAAAAAGGGGGGGGGGGGGGGGGGGCTATTCTTAAGAGCTGTAATTCCTAAACCCTTCCTCCGATTTGGATGTACATACCTTCAAATTAAACCTGAGACTGGGCACTTTCAGCCCATATCCATTATATAACTAGAGCTTGAATATGTTTTGGTAAATTCCTGAAAAACTAAAATTGTGCCTGCGTCTAAATATATATGGCCGTAAGTGTTTGTGTGTGTATATATATATATGTTAGCACAAGTTGGCACAAGTATCTATAATACATAAAAATACATTTTCCTGATCATACAGTGAGCTGCATTGTGCATGACCAGCAGTTGCGCCCATTTTGTCTTGATCGAAGGGGAAAATAGGATAGGTAAATCGAAACAAGGTAACAAAGGTCAAAAAGTTGCTCTCCAAACGGCCGGGGCACAACCTGTTTGCCTTTCAGAAACTTGTTTGCTTATCGATCGCTGTGTATCAGACTACGTTCTTTTCATTAGACGGGCTGACTCATCCTGAACTTGCACACCGAGAGACACAAACAAGAACAATGGCTCTATTACCCGGCAACATAAAGTAATTGTTCTGTGATAAGAATGGAACAAACCTGCCTCAGATCTGCTCTCCAATTCGCAGCCGCCATAGGGACAAGATAGGAAGGCATTCAAGGCCATGAAAGGAGCGTTCTGCACCTCCCACGCTATCTTTATAAGAAAAGGGATAATGGCTTTCGGTCTTTGTTTTTTTTTTTTTGTTTGTTTTTTTTTTGGTAAAGTTTACAAAACTCATCGTAATACTGGCAGACAGATGCATAGCTTAGTGAACCTGAGTGCACTCCCAATTCAAGAAAAATGTAAGGAGCACTCTCAGGATATGTCCATAAATCAATATAATACAACTTAAATAGGAATGAAATAATCTATTAGTATTTACTATTGGTATTTGAATTAAAAACGTCATACTGGGTGCTTCCATGACTCTCTGCTTGCAAAGCATTCTGACCTTTCTTACTAAGCAATTGCAGCAGTTTGTTTATTTTTTTTTGCTGCTTAAAGCAGAACTTCACCCCAAAGGTGAAGTTAGCATTTAGTTAGTTTGCAGTTCTAGCCACGGCCATTTTGAGTAAGCTTAGAAGATTCATGTAGCATTTACTTACTGGAATCCATCTGCCCTTAGCTCAGGCATGCAGGCAGGGAGGGTGTGCTTAGAAAGCCCCTCCTCCCATGAAGACTCCTGGGATGTATGACATCAGCCAGGAAGACACTGGAGAGATAAAAAAATTAAATAAATAAAAAAAGCCAGTGGTGATTGAGAGATTTGAGTTCCACTTTAATTATATATATATATATATATATATATATATATATATATATATATATATATATATATATATATATTATATAAGTGGAACTCAAATCTCCCAATCAACACTGGCTTTTTTTTTTTTTTGCACGCATATATAATGTAGCACTCATATATACAGTATATGCGATTTATGTTACATTGTATTATTTGTCACTAAAGAGATTTTTCAGTGCATGTGTCTTTATATACAGTATATGAGTGCTACATTGTTATCACTATTTATAGGGACAGTTATATACATACACATTAACATTTTTTATATATGTATGTGTGTGACAGACTCAACCGGGACAGAGGCTTTTGGAGGGGACTGAATGCTGGCCTCTTGCCTACAGATTATGGGCCCTGGCATTTGGGGGAACGGTGCGCTTTGTGTGCTGTATGCCTGGGGACCCTTGAGGTGGTGTTACTTTGGATGCGGGTCCTTGTCCCCCAGGACACACAGACTCTGGGAACCCCGGGTATGCCATATTGGAAATGGTGACTGGGAGGGTATGTCTTGGTTTGCTTAAAATGGGACAGTAATATTTATCCACAATATCTCCCAGGATATATGTAAAGACTATTCTTGGTTTGTTTGATTCTGAACGCAACATGTTAATTGAGAGAGCTGATCACATTGGCCTCTAGAACTGGGTAGGAGCCAGACAGTTCACTCCTACTATAGTTTGTTGCCTACTAGGCTGAGGAGGGGGGGGGGAGATAACTGTTTGTATTGTTAATTGTAATTAGCTCCTGCTATTGTGAGAAGGTGTCCTGTGTTTATACTAATGTGTGACGCTCGGTGACAACAAGTCTGACCTGTAGTGAAATCCTGATTAATCATAACAATGCTCCGGAGGGCACGGAGTCACATCAGCTGCTTTAAGGGATTAGTTAATTAGCTCATGTTAATTCTGTTTCTGGTTACAGTTGTATTGTTAGAGTAATATGAGCAGGAGGGGGGAACCTCCTCTTTAACTGTATATAAAGACTTGTATTTTGGTTTCAATAAATGAGTCCATGTTCAGCAGCTAAACAAGTATCGTCTTGTTTTGTGCTTGTGAGCGGTTGGAATATCTGATATCTGTATTCAGACTGGGAGGAAGTGGTATATGACGAAAGCACTCAAGCGGAGTGTGGGACATTCCATTACAATGTGTATATATAAAATTATAATGTATGTATGTATATACAGTAACTGGCCCTATAAATAGTGATAACAATGTAGCACTCATATACTGTATATAAAGATACATGCATTGAAAAATCTCTTTAGTGACAAATAATACAATGTAACAAATCGCATCAATAATGTCCCAATATATGCAAAATCCATGAATGAGCGTTCTCAAGCCTTTTCCTTCGTGTTTCCATCCATTTCCAGGTGATTAAACCATCACTCTACTTCTTACTGAAAACGCACTTTTTTTCTTTTTTTTTTTTTTTTTTTTTACCTTTCTTACCCTTCCCTAACAAACCTACTGGATAAAAATGTAATAGTATATAAAATCATAACGCATAACACATTTAAGGTGCATGCCAGGACTGTATTAACAAGCTTTAGTATGACATACCAATCCCTCCAGCAACTCCAATCATTTCTGCGTCTTGTCATCCCCCCCCCCCCCTGCTGCGAGACTGTATATAGAACATGCCCTCCTTAGAACGTGTATCGCAGAGCACACAATCCAAAAAATAAATAAATAAAAATAAGAAAATGGTTCAAAAAAACAATGTTTTGTATAGGAAGAGGATAAATAATGGGTATGAGTGCAGGCCCCCCACCGTGCGGATTGAAAGCCCTTCCCTGGGGCACCGCGGTGAATGTCAGTGGTTGTTGTTCGGCAATTAGAGGCTAATGTATGTCAGCATGAGGCTCGCCATGTAGAAACAGAAGTCGGCGATGCTGTAGGCGAACAAGACTGAGAGCGCACCTGTTGTGATTTCCCGCGGCGTGCTTACCTCGCCGGTGCGTCTTCCTCACTTTTATGTGAATCCATCGGTGTTTGTGGATTTGGTGGGTTTCAGGCACGGAGTACATGATGGCATTAAATGAGACTTCTGCTGGGGAATCTGGAACCTTTGGTATAGGCAGGGCAGCAGATAGAAGTACTCTGCCGTCACATAAATCGTTTGTTTTTTTTAAAGTGGAAGTTCAGTCAAACACTAACTATACTTAAATCCACTCCTACCCTCCATTCTAAGCCTATTCTAAGTACCCTGTAAAGGAAAGATCTGTATACTTACCTATACTGAGGGCATTCAAAGGGTTAAATGTGTTCCCTGGGAGTGATTACTAACTGTGTGGGGGATGTGCTTTGACTTGCTTAGCCAGAAACACAAGATCTCCATCTTCCCCTCTTACAGAACGGCGATCTGCCTTGTTTACATAGGCAGACCGCCTTCCTGCATCTCTCAGGAACGGTTGGGGGGTGCCGGCGAACAGACCCCGACCTATGCAAAATCTCGACCCCTGTCACTTCCGGTGCGGCTACGTCACTAAACAGCTGATTGCGCGGCTCCACCGCAGCTATACCACGCATGCGCGGCTTCACCGCGCATGCGCACACGCTATTTTCGATCCAGAAAAGTTATAGACTTGAGTGGGTGGGCGGAGTTAGGGGCGGTGCTGCCGATGATGTAATTAAGCAACTCACGTACAGGTATGTGATTTTGCACAGCAGGGCCGCCCTGCCACAGTATATATGCGCTGGGCGGTCCAGAAGCGGTTAAAGAGAACCTCTCATCACCTCCCTAATGTGATGGAAAAAAAAAAAAAATGTAAAGAAAAAAAATTGGAAAAAAATAAATTTACATCCAACCGCAAAAAATCCCCCCCTCACACAAATATTTTTTTAAGCACCCACACATACACGTATGTATGAACAAATTAAGGTTTGACATGTTGGGTATCTATTTACTCGGTGCAATTTTTAAGTTTTACCAAACATTGGGAAATGTGTTATATTTGTGTGTCCTAAAATTGACTTTACTGTATTTATTACTAAAATTTTGCCTTTCCTAGACCTTTGCCGTAATATTGTGTAACATAAAAAAAATTAAACTACCACTATTTTATTCTCTATGGTGTCTGCTTTTTGGAAAATATATAATGTTTTTGGGGTGCAATCTTCAGGCCTAAAATGATTTTTTTTTTTTTTTTTTTTAACCGTGTGTGCCAAAAAAATGCAAAAACAGCCCTGACAGTGAAAGGGTGGTGTTCTGTAGTCGTGTGCACATTTTTTTTTTTTTTTCCAGCCTTCTTTTTTCTTTTTAGCTGGTGACTGGTGATCCTGCCAATAACACACTTCCTGTCCTAGAGTGACAAGGCTCACTGACTGCACTTATCAGAGGAGCAGCAGCACTGCCACCCTAGGGAAGGAAGTAAGTCAGTACTACAAGGAAAGGGCATCTGTAGCTCTAACTAGGCTGACGATGCTGATGGCCACATACAGAGCATCCAGAAAGTATTTGCATCGCTTCACTTTTTCCACTTTTTGTTATGATGCAGCCTTATTCCAAAATGGATTAAATTCATTATTTTCCTCAACCTTCTACAAACAATACTCCATAATAACAACGTGAAGGAAGTTTGCTTGAAAATCTATTAAAAACGGATCTATTGAAAAATAAAATTTATTAAAAATACCTATTTTTGGGCAGTTTCTCCCATTCTTCTTTGCAGGACCTCTCAAGCTCCATCAAGTTGGATGGGGAACGCCGGTGCACAGCCATTTTCAGATCTCTCCAGAGATGTTCTATCAGGTTCAAGTCTGGGCTCTGGCTCGGCCACTCAAGGACATTCCCAGAGTTGTCCCGTAGCCACTCCTTTGTTATCCTGGCTGTGTGCTTAGGGTCCTTGTCCTGTCGGAAGATGAACCTTCGCCCCAGTCTGATGTCCAGAGTGCTCTGGAGCGGGTTTTCATCAAGGATGTCTCTGTACATTGATGCATTCATCTTTCCCTCGATCCTAACTAGTCTCCCATTTCCAGACGCTGAAAATCTTCTTCACAGCATGATGCTGCCACCACCATACTTCACTGTAGGGATGGTATTGGCCAGGTGATGAGCGGTGCCTGGTTTCCTCCAGACATGACGCTTACCATTCAGGCCAAAGAGTTCATTCTTCGTTTAATCAGACCAGAGGATTTAGTTTCTCCTTCAGGTGCCTTTTGGCAAACTCCAAGCAGGCTTTCACATGCCTTTTACTGAGGAGTGGCTTTCGTCTGGCCACTCTACCATACAGGCCTGATTGGTGGAGTGCTTTAGAGATGGTGGTTCTTCTGGAAAGTTCTCCTCTCTCCACAGAGAAACGCTGGAGCTCTGTCAGAGAGACAATCGGGTTCTTGGTCACCTCCCTGTCTAAGGCCCTTCTCCCCCGATCGCTCCGTTTTGGCCGGGCGGTCCGCTCTAGGAAGAGTCCTGGTGGTTCCAAATGTCTTCCTTTACGGATGATACTCATTGGGGCCTTCAATGCCGCAGAAATATTTCTGTACCCTTTCCAAGGTCTGTGCCTCCCTAAAATCCTGTCTCGGAGGTCTACACACAATTCCTTGGACTTCATGACTTGGTTTTCAAGTTGTAGAAACATCTCTAGGATTATCAGTGGAAACAGGAGGCACCTGAGCTCAATTTTGAGTGTCGTGGCAAAGGCTTTGAATACTTATGTACATTTTCATTTATTTTTAATAAATTTGCAAAAATTTCAACCAAACTTCTTTCACGTTGTCATTATGGGGGATTGTTTGTAGAATTTTGAGGAAAATAATTCATTTAATCTGCTTTGGAATAAGGCAGTGTAACATAACAAAATGTGAAAAAAATGAAGCGCTGTGAATACTTTCCGGACGCACTGTAGATCCAGCACAGGGAACGAGCATTGTTCCCCTAGGACACCAAAGGGGTGGTATTGGCAAGATCACCAGGTGAAAATAAAGGGGAAAAGTGGGAAAAAAAGAACCCAATGCAGCATATCTGAAGGCTGGTAATCTGCAGTATATTACCTTTTTTTCCCCTTTGGTTTAGAGACACTTTTAGCCGGATAGATCTGCTAGCGAGAAAGAAGAATGGTTCGATCGGGCCATTGACCTGAAACATTTTAAGGGTGATGTTCTGAAAACCATTACGCGTTCTCTTTTCTGCAACCTCGCACTACCGATTCGGCTTCACCTCATCTTAGCCTCCATTTCTTTGGCAGCGAGTCACCCAGACTATTTAGCGAGAGGAGTTTGAATAGTAAATAAAATGAATTCCGACAGCCCGTTCATCGGATTGCCTGCTGAGGCCAAGGTCCCTCCGCAGCTGCCGTAAACCTTGCTGATCGGGGTACAGCTGGAGTGTGGTAGGCCCTCGCCGGGGACGTAAATAAAGGATATTTACATATAAACACTTCAGCTTTATACTGAATGTTCCTACAGCGACCTGAGTGCTCTTCATGTAGGTCAATGAGTGGGCCAACATCGATCAGATCTTCATTCTTCAATTCCGACAGATGAGTATTTAGCCTCTTCATATAAAAAATGTTATCGAGTTATTTGGCGAGGAACCATAAACCGCATAGATGGGAGCATTCCCCCCGCCCGAACCGCATGGAACCTGAATTGTAGGATTTATTTATTCCAGTGTGACCACCTGGAGAACAGGAAGTAGGGCTAGGCAACCTTGTGCCTTTCAGTTATTTGCATTGAAGTCTACGGGGACAAAAAAAGCTCAGTTCTGCCTGAAAAGTAATTCATGTACTTTTCCGATTGACGAGTGTTTTGCTCCAAGCGACCAGTGCAATTATTTTTTTTTATGTCCTTTATATTGGGTTCACTCCAGGGGCGGACTGACCATTGAGCCACTCGGGCACTGCCCGAGGGCCCTGGGCCACTAGGGAGCCACATCAGGGTTGCCAGCCTCAGTAAAACCAGGGACAGTATGTATAAATCTGTGGGGGTTTTTTTTACATCTGCCTCTGTATACTGTGTGTGTGTATACTGTGTGGCCCCATAATCTCTGATTGCCTGGGGGCCCCATAATCTCCTATTGCCCGGGGGCCCCATGAGTTATCAGTCATCCCCTGGTTCACTCAATGCCATGCATGGCTCATGGCATTGAGTGAACCCAATATAAAGGACACAATAACATCTATTTTTTTTTTAGGAGAGCAGTCAAGAATAACCTGGTAAACCTGATCGTTACACATCACCATCCATCTGGAAATTAATTTTTTTTGGCATATTTTTATTTGCAATTCCACTGAAAGCATGTGCTGCATGGCTCATGGTATTGAATGAACCCTTTTGTATACCCAGAGCTGTGCAGTGTGGCATTCTCAGAGCTTTCCCAGACCCGTATCCCATGAAAACATCGGCATGCCACAAGTGCACCCCACCCCCCCCTCCGGCGGTGTCAGTACAGGATGACTATAATTGCTGGGAACAGCCGCTGTTAACATTTTCTCCGGTGTAATAAGTGGCAGGAAGCGGCCTCAGTAGATACCTCCAGATAACAGCTCTGCGTCTTCCTTCTATATACAGTGTTTTTCAACAGTATTCACCCCCCCCCCCCCCCCTTGGCTTTTTACCTATTTTGTTACATTACAGCCTTTAGTTCAATGTTTTTTTTTTATCTGAATTATATGTGATGGATCAGAACACAATAGTCTAAGTTGGTGAAGTAAAATTAGAAAAATATGTACATAAAACGATTTTTTCAGAAATAAAAAACTGATAATTGTCATGTGTGTATGTATTCACCCCCTTTGTTATGAAGCCCATAAAAAGCTCTGGTGCAACCAATGACCTTCAGAAGTCACATAATTAGTGAAATGATGTCCACCTGTGTGCAATCTAAGTGTCACATGACCTGTCATTACATAGACACACCTTTTTGAAAGGCCCCAGAGGCTGCAACACCTAAGCAAGAGGCACCACTAACCAAACACTGCCATGAAGACCAAGGAACTCTCCAAACAAGGGACAATGTTGTTGAGAAGTACAAGTCAAGGATAGGTTATAAAAAAAAATATCCAAATCTTTGATGATTCCTAGGAGCACCATCAAATCTATAATAACCAAATGGAAAGAACATGGCACAACAGCAAACCTGCCAAGAGACGGCCGCACACCAAAACTCATTTACCGGGCAAGGAGGGCATTAATCAGAGAGGCAGCACAGAGACCTAAGATAACCCTGGAGGAGCTGCAGAGTTCCACAGCAGAGACTGGAGTATCTGTACATAGGACGACAATAAGCCGTACGCTCCATAGAGTTGGGCTTTATGGGAGAGTGGCCAGAAGAAAGCCATTACTTTCAGCAAAAAACAAAATGGCACGTTTTGAGTTTGCGAAAAGGTATGTGAGAGACTCCCAAAATGTATGGAGGAAGGTGCTCTGGTCTGATGAGACTAAAATTTAACTTTTTGGCCATCAAAGAAAACACTATGTCTGGGGCAAACCCAACACATCACATCACCCAAAGAACACCATCCCCACTGTGAAACATGGTGGTGGCAGCATCATGCTGTGGGGATGTTTTTCAGCAGTCAGGACTGGGAAACTGGTCAGAGTTGAGGGAAAGATGGATGGTGCTAAATACAGGGATATTCTTGAGCAAAACCTGTAGCACTCTGTGTGTGATTTGAGGCTAGGACGGAGGTTCACCTTCCAGCAGGACAATGACCCCAAACACACTGCTAAAGCAACACTTGAGTGGTTTAAGGGGAAACATGGAAATGTGTTGGAATGGCCTAGTCAAAGCCCAGACCTCAATCCAATAGAAAATCTGTTGTCAGACTTAAAGATTATTGTTCACAAGAGCAAACCATCCAACTTGAAGGAGCTGGAGCAGTTTTGCAAGGAGGAATTGGCAAAAATCCCAGTGGTAAGATGTGGCAAGCTCATAGAGACTCATCCAAAGCGACTTGGAGCTGTGATGGCCGCAAAAGGTGGCTCTACAAAGTATTGACTTTAGGGGGGTGAATAGTTATGCACATTGACTTTTTGAGTTTTGTCCTATTTGTTGTTTGCTTCACAATAAAAAAAAAAAAACATCTTCAAAGTTGTGAGCATGTTCTGTAAATTAAATGATGCAAATCCTCAAACAATCCATGTTAATTCCAGGTTGTGAGGCAACAAAAACACGAAAAATGCCATGAATACTTTTGCAAGGCACTGTAATTTACCTTCAATACACAAACTCTTGTGAACCTCACAATAAAAGCCCGCTATTTGCTAAATTAATCGGCCAGATCGGGAACACGCCGCGGTCTGTTAATGAGACCCGCTAGCGTTTGTATTCAGGGTTTATTTATTTTTATTTTTTTTTAATACTTTTAAGTACTGTACACAATACTTATTATTTGCCCTGTTTGTTTTTGTCACGCCAAGCCTTTCGGAAATCCTTTCTTCTGTTTTACGCAGTCTTGCTTATCCTGATAAATGAATTAAAGTGATACTAAACACGCACAGTTTAATTTACATTCTCCCTTCTATTTCTGTATATGGACGATGGCACTGTCATTATTTTCATAAAAAAAAAAAAAAACATCTAAGTACCTTTTTCCTAGAGCGGCACGATTAATCGTAAAAAAAAAAAAAAAAAAAAATTGCGATCTCGATTCAACCCCCCCAATCAGCCATTTCCACGATTCTATGTAAACAGTGCAGAGCCAAGCTGTCAAAAAAAAAAAGCCAACAAATGTTTATCAACATTCCTCAGCACTGAGAGATAGAGAAGAGATACAAAGTATCTTAGTTCTTTTAGGCCCCATTCACACCTGAGCGTAGCGTTTTCAGGCAGAAAATTGTGCGATTTTACGACGTTTTTTTACAGCAATTTGCCGCGATTTTGTGCAGGGCGAAAGGTCACCAATGTAAAAAGCCGAAAAATGCCCAAATCTGCCTAAAAAAAAAAAAAAAAGGTTCCAGAACTTGTTTGAGCTTCAGGCGTTTTTTTAGCTTCTGGCTTCACGCGTTTTGTAGTGGAGATGTGAACCATCTTCATAGAGAATACTTGATTTTTTTTCCCCTCCAGCGTTTTGTAGCTTGAGGTTTCAAGCTACAAAACGCTCAGGTGTGAATGGGGCCTCAGAGATCAAAGGGAAGAACTTCGGTCTATAAATGAGGTCAGTTTAACCAATTAAAGACTAAACCTTTTTTGACAGTTGTTGCATACAATTTAAAATCGTGATCTTTATTCTGAGCAAAAAAATTGTGATTCTCATTTTATCCAGAATCGTGCAGCTCTACTTTTTCCTAATCCATATCCAGCTCTCACATGACCCGGCTCTCTCCCCCAGCCTGTCTGCAGGGAAACATGAGCAGGAGGAGCTTCTTGTCCTCTGCTACTGGTCACATGTTCGAAATAAAAACAGCCTTTGGAATACAGAGATTAAAAACAAATAATATCAAACTTTTTTTTTTAAATTGTCATACAAATATATATTTGAAATCAAAACTATTTTTGGCAGTAACATGGTGTGGGCGGATTTTTGCCAGTCACAGGCTGTGTCACGCCCCTCCAGGCTGTGTCTTAGAATAACAGGGAGGTGAAGCCTCCATTAGTCTACATGTAATATCCCGCCCCCCAGTGTGTTAAGCTGGTTATTGGTCATGGAGGAGGGAGTGGGCTTTCATTTACCACTGTGTATACGCCCACATGTGTGACTCTATAGTCACATGGGCTGTTTAGATGTGATGGGGAGGAAATGCACAGCATAGAAACTCACTGAAAACTGAGCATGTGCAGAGCTGCCAACACTGCTCTGCAAAATCCCTAGCTGAATTGGGGACATGGACAGAAGGGGGAGATAGAGAGCAGCAGGATCAACCAATTTTTTTTTTTTTTTGGTCTTTATGGACCTTGCTTTGTACACTGGTGCGCAGTCATGTTGGAACAGGAAGGGGCCATCTCCAAACTGTTCCCACAAAGTTGGGAGCATGAAATTGTCCAAAATGTCTTGGTATGCTGACGCCTTAAGAGTTCCCTTCACTGGAACGAAGGGGCCAAGCCAAACCCCTGAAAAACAACCCCAAACCATAATCCCCCCTCCACTAAATGATTTGGACCAGTGCACAAAGCTAGGTCCATAAAGACATGGATGAGTGAGTTTGAGGTGGAGGAACTTGACTGGCCTGCACAGAGTCCTGACCTCAACCTGATAGAATACCTTGAATTAGAGCGGAGACTGCGATCCAGGCCTTCTCGTCCAACATGAGTGCCTGACCTTACAAATGCGATTTCCGCCGGGATCCGCCGATCGTTCCCCAGAGAGGCAGAACGGCGATCTGCCTATGTAAACAAGGCAGATGGCTGTTCCGACAGGAAAGAACACAGTGATCTTGTGTTTCTGCTAAGCAGGAACACAGATCTCTGTATTCATCCAGTCAGTCCATCCCCTACACAGTTGGAAAGCATCTCCTAGGGACACACTTAAACCTTTGATCACCCCTGATGTTAACCCCTTCCCTGCCAGTGTCATTAGTACAGTAACAGTGCATATTTGTAGCACCGTTCACTGTAATAATGTTACTGGTTCCCAAAAAGTGTGCGATTTGTCCGCCGCAATGTTGCAGTCCCACTAAAAAACGCTGATCGCTGCCAATACTAGTAAAAAATTTTTTAAAAATGCCATAAAAATATCCCATAGTTTGTAAACGCGATAACTTTTGTGCAACTCAATCTTATTGGAAAATTTTTTTTTACCAAAAATATGTAGCAGAATACATATTGGCCCAAATTGATGAAGAAATTTGATTTAAAAAAAAAAAAAAGAATATGTATTATAGCAGAAAGTAAAAAAATATATATTTTTTTTTTTTCAAAATTGTCTGTTTTGTTTATAGCGCAAAAAAAACGAAAAAGAAATAAATGCAGAGGTGATCAAATACCACCAAAAAAAAGCTCTATATGAGGGGAAAAAAGGACATCAATTTTATTTGGGTACAGCGCTGCACGACCGCGCAATTGTCAGTTAAAGCAACGCAGTGCCCTATCGCAAAAAAATGGCCTGGTCATTAGGGGCGGGGGGGTGGTAAACCTTCCGGGGCTGAAGTGGTCAAACATTCCCATAGACACACTCCTAAACCTTGTGGACAGCCTTCCCAGAAGAGTTGAAGCTGTTATAGCTGTAAAGGGTGGGCCAACTCAATATTGAACCCTACGGACTAAGACTGGGATGTCATTAAAGTTCATGTGCGTGTAAAGGCAGGTGTCCCAATACTTTTGGCAATATAGTGTATATACATGATTCTGCCCACACTGTAGCAGTGTGGCTTCTATGAGATGTCAGTGATTGAGTTTCCATCTATGAAGGTGGATTGGTACCATTAGACAGAATGTCACTCTGATATTAAAATATTCAATGTTCTGCAGTTGTCTCTGAATGATCTTAAGAAATCTTTTTCTTTTTTTCTTTCTTTTTTTTTCTTTTTTTTCTTTATTATATAAAATGACTTTCGATTGATGTTTCAGTGGTCATTTAAAGGGAAACGTTAGATCAGTGAAACGAGAAGTTGTTCAGGTTCACAGGAGACCCATTTACTGTCAGATCCTGTAAATATTATGCTCTGATGGCCGTACAAGTTGTCCTCGCCATGAAAGAAGCATTGTGCGCGGCGAGGTTTGTAAACAGCGAGGCGTCACTCGGCGGCCGGGTTCAGGTAGACGATCGCTCTGAACATTCAGCCGTCTTCCCTCTAACATTTTCTCTCTTGTAATCCGATCTGGCTGAGAAGTTTCAAGCATTTCTCAAGCAGAAATTAAAAAAAAAAAAAGATTTGTAAGTAGTAAATTACCTCTAATAAACGTTTGATGTCACGGCCGTGTTTTATCTCCTTTCAAATCCTGTTTTGATTACCTGCTGGCCCCCTCCAGTTCTGAGACGTGCCTTCTAGTTCCTGGGGAGGGGTGACAACGCTTTATAGCCGCCGTTGGCTGAAATTGATTCATTCAGTGTGTGTGGTGTTGTGATTAGCTGTGATTGGCCACAGCTAATCACTTGGCACAGATGGGCTGCGATTGGTCCTGTCTGTACCATATGATCTCTGTGACCAATCACAGCTACCAGCACAATTGAACACAATGTATGGCATGAATCAAAAACCATTCATTGTTTACAAGTGTAATGTGATCTGCTGTGATTGGTCACAGTGATCACATGGTACCAGCAGGTGGGCCGGTACACTGATCTGTCATCAGCTGTGTCTGGTGGATACAGCCGGTGACAGATTGCGCTGCAGCATCGCCTGCACCGGGGGGGACATCAAATGACGTCCCCCAGGAACGACAAATGTCCGGTCCATACTATTGGTGGCATTGATGTGCTCCGCCTATTGCATTAGGGTGTGTATGTTAGCAGAGCAGTGGACGGTGTCAGTAGAGCAGCGATTGAGGTCAGTAGTTTTTTTTAATTTTTATATCGTTTTTATTCTTTTTTTATAATTTTATTTTTTAAATGATTTTTTACAATATTATTATTATTATTATTATTTTATTTTTATTTTTTTACAATTTTATTTTTTAAACGATTATTTTTTACAATATTTATTTATTTTTTAAACGATTTTTTTTTACAATATTATTTATTTATTTTTTTTACAATTTTATTTTTTAAATTATTTTTTACAATTTTATTTTTTAAATTATTTTTTACAATGTTATTTTATTTTTATTTTTTTACAATTTCTTTTCAGGGCCTCATTGGGGGGGGGGGCTTTGGTGAAATATCAAGGGTCTAGACCAGGGGTCTCAAACTGGGGGCCCTCCAGCTCCTGTTGCGGAACTACAAGTCCCATCATTCCTCTGTATGTGGGAGACATGCTTGTAACTGTCAGCCTTGCAATGCCTCATGGGACTTGTAGTTTCGCAAAAACAGCTGGAGGGCCGCCAGTTTGAGACCCCCTGGTCTAGACAGACCCCCTGATGTCTCACTTTTTTGAGAACGAGAAAGGGATTGAGGACAGAGATTCCCCACTCCCTTTCTCTGCAGCCTCAGCTGCAATGGACAGGGAACAAATGGGAAGTGCTCTGTGTTGATTGGCTTCATATTCATTCACAAACTGAAGCCTAGTAAACATAGTTTACTAGGCTTCAATTGAGAATGAACACGGGAGCGATCGCTCCCTGTGTTCATTCAGAAAAGGAAGGGGCTGGTAAATGAAATATTTAGTGGCCCCTTCCTCTGCTCTCCATCCTATAACAACCCCCGCAGCAGCCAGCAGGAGAGGAGGGAAGTTGGCAGCACTGCAGGGGGGAGAGAGAGAGAGAGAGAGAAACGGGAGGCGCCAGGAAGCAGGGGGAATCAGAACAGCATGGAGTGATTAGGGTGTGCCCAGGCACACCCGGCGCACCCTGTGCACATGCCTATGGCTAGGCGGGTCGTAGTTAACCCCTTCCCGCCGACCGTATGCACATCTGCGTACTTGGCTTTTGGGGGTTATACCGGGATGATGCCCGCAGCTGCAGGCATCATCCCGGTACCGTTGTTCAGAGCGGGCGATCGGCTACCCGTATATAACAACCGATGCGGCTAAAAGCCGCTCGGCTGTTATACCGGAGGAGCAGGAGGGGACAACCCCCCCCTCCCGCCGCTCTTACCGGGCCTCCCGTGCGATCGGGAGGCCCGGTGTCCAATCGTCTGCCTCCGGCATCTGGGGGCGGGCTGGAACGAAGTCGTGGGCGGCTTCGTTCCAGCCTTCTCAATGTAAACGCGGAAGCGACGTCATGCCGTCACTTCCCGTTTACTCGGCTGCCAATGGCGCCGAATTTAAAAAAATACACAGTATTCAGAATCGCCGTTTTCGGCGATCTGATTACTTTGAAGTGTAAAGGAGGGATGGGGGGTCTTTTAGACCCCCCATCCCTCCATAAAGAGTACCTGTCACCACCTATTACTGTCACAAGGGATGTTTACATTCCTTGTGACAGCAATAAAAGTAAAAAAAAAAACACTTTTTTTTTTTTAACACAATTTTTAAGTATAAAAATAAATAAAATATAGCCGCGATCGTCAGAGCGAGAGCAATAATTCTAGCCCTAGACCTCCTCTGTAACTCTAACCTGGTAACCTGGTAATTTAAAGCGACGCCTATGGAAATTCATAGCTACCATAGTTGGTCGCCATTCCACGAGTGCGTGCAATTATAAAGCCTGACATGTTTGGTATCTATTTACTCAGCGTAACATCATCTTTCACATTATACAAAAAAATTGGGGTAACTTTACTGTTTGGATTTTTTAAAATTCGTGGAAGTGTCCCTTTTCCAAAAATTTGCGTTTAAAACACCGCTGCACAAATACCGTGTGATATAAAATATTGCAACAATCGCCATTTTATTCTCTAGATTCTCTGCTAAAAAAATATATATAATGTTTGGGAACTCTAAGTAATTTTCTAGCAAAAAATATGGATTTTAACTTGTAAACACCAAATTTCAAAAATAGGCTTAGTCATGAAAGGGTTAAAGAGGAGGTTCAGCCTGGGTGAAAAAAATTAAAAGTCAGCAGCTCCCCCCCCCCCTCCCGCCTCAAAGGTGCCAAATGTGGCATTGGAGGGGGGAGGAAGCATATAAGAGAGAGTTCCACTTTTGGGTGGAACTCCACTTTAAAGCCGCTGTGACTTTAAGTCGCATAGATTTGAACGGCTTGCATTGAAGTACATGGGGTGCGACTTTCTGTGTCCAAAGTCCCATGACACGTCACACAAGTGAATGGAGCCTCAGAACCTGAACCCCCCGTGAGACCGATCGTCCTCCGCATGTTTTGTATTCCTGTAATATAAAGTACATCGGGTTTGAGCTGGTGAGGTCGCAGCAGAAGGAATCCACGCTTTCATTCCGAATGCATTAGGGCCGTGAAGTTTATGATTTTTTTTTTATTTTATTTTTTTATTTCCATCCGCGCTGTCGCCACCAGCGTCTCCGAGTCGCTCGTTGGAAGCTTTCACCCGCGCCGTTGATCGCGCTCTCCCCGTCTCTAGCAGAAGAGACGTCTTCCCTCTCCACCCAGATGACAGACTTTTAGAACATCCGAGCCGCATTTTATCTGAGTTTGATTTGCATTTAAAAGCTGAAAAACTCCCCAAGCTGTGACGGGGAGAGATGAGGCAGTAATTACCGGCTACATCCCTTTTATGAGATTCTTCTTGCGTCTCTCCCAACCTTGAAGTCGGATTCTTCACACGATCGGTAATATTTCTACCACCCGCCTCTGATAACGGCTGGATTAGACCTGGTGAAGTCTTATTTTTATGCAGTGGCGGCTGGTGCTCAAAATATTTGGGGGGCGCAAACAAACTGAAAAATTCTGAAAAAAACATCAATTGCAGCCTCACTGTTCAATCAATCGCAGCCACTGTGCCCATCAATCGTAGCCACTGTGCCCATCAATCGTAGCCACTGTGCCCATCAATTGTCGCCACTGCGCCCATCAATCGCCGCCACTGTGCCCATCAATCGCCGCCACTGCGCCTATCAATCGCCGCCACTGCGCCCATCAATCGCCGCCACTGTGCCCATCAAATGCCGCCACTGTGCCCATCAAATGCAGCCACTGTGCCCATCAAATGCAGCCACTGTGCCCATCAAACGCAGCCACTGTGCCCATCAAACGCAGCCACTGTGCCCATCAATTGCCGCCACTGTGCCCATCAAACGCAGCCACTGTGCCATCAAACTCAACCACTGTGCCCATCAATTGCTGCCACTGTGCCCATCAATTGTCGCTACTGTGCCCATCAATTGCCACCACTGTGCCCATCAATTGCCGCCACTGTGCCCATCAATTGCAGCCACTGTGCCCCAAAAATGCAGCCACTGTGCCCATCAATTGCAGCCACTGTGCCCATCAATTGCAGCCACTGTGCCCATCAAATGCAGCCACTGTGCCCCATAAAATGCAGCCACTGTGCCCCATAAAATGCAGCCACTGTGCCCCATAAAATGCAGCCACTGTGCCCCATAAAATGCCGCCACTGTGCCGATCAATTGCCGCCACTGTGCCGATCAATTGCCGCCACTGTGCCCATCAATTGCAGCCACTGTGCCCATCAATTGCAGCCACTGTACCCATCAAATGCAGCCACTGTACCCATCAAATGCAGCCACTGTGCCCCAAAAATGCAGCCACTGTGCCCCAAAAATGCAGCCACTGTGCCCCATAAAATGCAGCCACTGTGCCCCATAAAATGCAGCCACTGTGCCCCATAAAATGCAGCCACTGTGCCCCATAAAATGCAGCCACTGTGCCCCATAAAATGCAGCCACTGTGCCGATCAATTGCCGTCATTGTGCCCATCATTTGTTCCCACTGTGCCCATTAAACGCAGCCACTGTGCCCATCAATTGCAGCCACTGTGCCCATCAATTGCAGCCACTGTGCCCATCAATTGCAGCCACTGTGCCCATCAATTACAGCCACTGTGCCCCATCAAATGCAGCCACTGTGCCCCATAAAATGCAGCCACTGTGCCCCATAAAATGCAGCCACTGTGCCCCATAAAATGCAGCCACTGTGCCCCATAAAATGCCGCCACTGTGCCGATCAATTGCCGCCACTGTGCCCATCAATTGCCGCCACTGTGCCCATCAATTGCAGCCACTGTGCCCATCAAGTGCAGCCACTGTGCCCATCAAATGCAGCCACTGTGCCCATCAATTGCAGCCACTGTGCCCCAAAAATGCAGCCACTGTGCCCCATAAAATGCAGCCACTGTGCCCCATAAAATGCAGCCACTGTGCCCCATAAAATGCAGCCACTGTGCCCCATAAAATGCAGCCACTGTGCCGATCAATTGCCGTCACTGTGCCCATCATTTGTTCCCACTGTGCCCATTAAACGCAGACACTGTGCCATATCAAATGCTGCCATTGTGCCCCCCGCCCGCCGTCTGCACCTACCTGTCTTGGTGGGACAGCTCCTCGTTGTCTTCTCCCATCCTCTCTTCCCGTCCTCTTCTATGATTGGAGTTTAATCACAGCGCCTGTCATTTCAGCCAATCAGGTGAGGGGTAACAGATCCCAGCACCTGATTAGCGGAGAGGCGGTTTAGTGTTAGGAAAGCGAATATTCATTCTCTTTTCTAACACAGCTGAGTGACCTGCGGGCGCCCAGCATGTGGCCGGGCACCGGAATAGGGGGTGGCAGCGGCGGCCATAGATTAATGCTATGCATGAATCTATCTATTGGTGCTAGAGGGGGTGGCAGGAGAGAGGGGGCGGTGCCCGTGTGCCCTTATGGACGCACCACCACTGATCACATGTCAACAAGTAACATCAGCAGATTGTTCATTTCTATCCAGGAAACCTCATATTTGTGCCATGGCCCACAACGCCTGATCAGCTTGTTTCGTTCATTTCATATAAACCCATATAGTCAGATTCAGTAGGCTTTTCATGGTGTTTCTGGATAAGGCTATAGGCCTCTGGAGTAGGGTTGCCACCTCATCCCTTTAAAATGGAACACATATTAATTACACAGGTTCTGTGGCTGATTAAGTTGGTAATTAAATTTAGTTTAGTTAATTGGCCCCAGAACCTGTGTAATTCATATGTGTTCAGTTTTTAAGGGGATGAGGTGGCAACCCTACCCTGGTGCCCAACCTGCGGCCCTTCGGTATGTGATGTGCGGCGCTTGGACCTCGGCTTTCTGGAATGAGAACATTGATTCGGGGGAATAGCGTTGATCTCTACTAGCCACAGCTGACATGGCTCCTGCAACGTTTCTCTTAGTAAATTCCCAACAACAAGGAATGCATTTAACCGCTTAAATACCGGCAACTTTCACCCCCTTCCTGCCCAGGCCAATTTTCACCAATAATAGCGGCAACCTCGTAAAACATGAAGCAAAGTAATTATGGTTTTCTTTCATCTGGCTTTGTGTTTTACCTCAAGTTACTTTAAGAAAATCTTCACATTTTCTTCGTCTCTTTGAAATATATAATAGAAGAGGGAACATTAACAGTCAAAGCACAAAAGAAAAGAGCGCACTTCGGAGCGGAGGTAACAGACGTCGCTCTCGGGAAATGTCATAACATGATGGCAGCTTAAAGAGAGGAAGTTTTAGGTCAATTTTTTTTTTAGTTAATACATTTTAAAGTGAAATATATATATCTATATAAATCTCTCTCTCTCTCTCTCTCTCTCTCTCTATATATATATATATATATCTCGATCTCTATCTCTCTATATATATCTAGATCTCTCTCTCTCTCTCTCTCTCTCTCTCTCTCTCTCTCTCTCTCTCTCTATATATCTAGATCTCTCTCAATTTTCTCTCTCTCTCTCTCTCTCTCTCTCTCTCTCTCTCTCTCTCTATATATATATATATATATCTCTATCTCTCTATATATATCTAGATCTCTCTCAATTTTCTCTCTCTCTCTCTCTCTCTCTCTCTGTACACACACGGCACAAGGCGGCACTGATGGGCATTGAGAGACTACACTGAGGAGGCTGCACTGATATTCACTGACAGGCAGCACTGATGATCAGTGCCTTGTTCAGTGCCCCCCCCCCCCCCCCCCAAATCCATGTGCCCAAACCCTAATTTACATGCAGGGCGCCGGACACATGGATTCCAATGGCAGTTTTTTTGTTTTTTTGTTTTTTTTAAAAAGCACAAGATTAGAGCCGGAGGCTTCAAAAAAATTAATATTCGCTATTGTCTTCCTGCTTCTCCTCCAAACCAATCCCGGGTCAGGAAGCGGGTCCCGAGACCCGACTGGCCGAGTGGAGAAGTGTTCCTATTGGCCGCGGAGGAGGGAGGAGACGCAGGGGAAGCCCTGCTGCCGTGAAGCTGAGGAAGGAGGAGAGGCAGAGGCCCGCCACCCGGAGGAATCCCGCGACCTAGATGGGGACACCGCCGGGTGGGATTGGTGGCAGATGTATTGCCACCCCCCAAAAAAAAAAAATATACCACCAGCGACGACTGGCCTTATCGGTGTAGGTGTCCCCTTTCACACTGGCCGGTTACCAGCTCCCCTCACTTGCTGAGGAGAGGACTGCCAATAACAGCCGAATCATGTTTACACTGTGATCAGCTGTGATTGGACACAGCTGGCCACATGGTAAAGAGCCGTTGAGATTGGCTCTTTACCCCGATCACAGAGCGCTCCCGATGCACGCCGCAGGGGGCACACGGGAAGCACGACCACGGGAGGACGTCAAAAGACTCAATACCATTAATGTGCAACCACGCTGTAGCCATTATTCGGCTATAGCGCGGTCGATGTTAAAGTGGTTGTAAACTACTGATGGGCACTGGATGTTAAAGTGGTTGTAAACTTTTGAAATGAAAAAAATGAACAAAGAATACCCTTCTATAGTGTTTACTTGCCTGAATTCAAAGCACCTAATGTGGTGTCTTGTCTGCTCTGCCTTCCCTCTTCTATCTGCATGAGTCACTTGTGACAGTCTGCCAACACAGAATCCCGGGTTGGGACGGAAGGACCCACTAGCATCAACACACAGAAGGTGATTGACAGCCTCAGCTGTGCATGTTTTCCTATGAGACTGTGTAGAGAGGGGTGTGTCCTTTCCTTCCACGCAGGTCTCAGATTACACTCGGCTCCCTGCTCTGCAAATGTGTGACATCAGATCCCCCCCCTCTGCCTACTAGAGCTCAGAAATGCAGTGTAAACTGTGTATTTTAGAAGGTTGTAGAGAAGAGAGGGTTGCAGATAAACAGGTACAACTTATATACCCTGTTTCCCTGAAAATAAGACCTAGCGTGATTGTTGGTGATGGCTGCAATATAAGCCCTACCCCCCAAATAAGCCCTACCCTGTTTCCCCAAAAATAAGCCCTACCCTAAAAATAAGACCTACAAGGACTTTAACTAGGGCTTATTTGAGGGGTAGGGCTTATATTGCAGCCATCACTGACAATCACGCTAGGTCTTATTTTCGGGGAAACAGGGTAGGTGGATTTGTTTCATACCTGTGTATCACCAGAGGCCAGTCACTTCACTGGGTATATGTATGTGTTTACAACCACAATAAGTCCCAGCAGCTCTATTCTTCTCCTCCCAGCCGTGACGTAAGTGTGGAAATCGTCCACGATCAATTGTTGTGGAGATGGGGGATGAATGGGGACACTTTGTGGTCATGTGACTCCAAAATCTTGCCACCTGCTTTGTCTCCTACAGGGCCTGGTGGTTGGAATCGGCCGTATCGAACGCAAACATCCATTCCTGACCTAATGGAAAACAATCCGCTTCCCATTCTGCTAATGCTCGGCCCTCATTATTCCCACTGATAAGGTTCTGGGCACACAAATCCCGACTTGGAACATCTACCAATTAAAACATTTGTGTTTTCTGACTCATTAGCTCTCGGCCTGGTTTTCGTACGCTGGACACATTCTTCAAGTCAGCTGCCCGTGGAAGGCCGCGCCGTAATATTCGCTAACCGATAAACAAACACGCCTCATTTCACTCCGTCACAACTCCGTCTGCTGGCAGAATCTAACGTCTACTTAGAGATCGGAGGTGGGCAGAGGACGCGAAACGGCGAGGGCGATTTCCTGCCCCCCCCCAACTCCTCCGTGAACGCGCGCTCCTATAGTCCGCCTCGGGTTCAGACTTCTTCATTTTCAATGTACGTGTGAATTTGACCGGTTGTGAATAATCTTATTGACGTAGTAAAGTGGACCTTTCTGTAACCTTATTAGTCTGCATGAACACATTCCTGACATGTCACAATGTATTGGTTTTCAAAGAAAGTGTTACTTATTAACACTAAATAAGAATCATCCTCGGGTTCCAGGCAGTGACTATGTCTGAAGGTATTACTCAGATCGATATGTTTGCTATATTTGATATCATGGTGAGTTATTTCTACAATAATATTAAATTAACCGTAGTGTCCGGTCACTGTGACTCCCTTGGAAGGTCTCCTCCTTCCCATTTGTTCATAAGTGACTATGTCTAGGCCAAAAGGTGGGCAAGAGGATGCATTTCCTCAGTCTCCTCTCCCCCAGCTATCACAATGTACAATGCAGGACCCTCAGTCTGTACAATGTAACAAGGACTGATCTCAGCCCCTCAGTCTGTACAATGTAACAAGGACTGATCTTAGACCCTCAGTCTGTACAATGTAACAAGGACTGATCTGAGACCCTCAGTCTGTACAATGTAACAAGGACTGATCTGAGCCCCTCAGTCTGTACAATGTAACAAGGACTGATCTGAGCCCCTCAGTCTGTACAATGTAACAAGGGCTGATCTCAGCCCCTCAGTCTGTACAATGTAACAAGGACTGATCTCAGCCCCTCAGTCTGTACAATGTAACAAGGACTGATCACAGCCCCTCAGTCTGTACAATGTAACAAGGTCTGATCTCAGCCCCTCAGTCTGTACAATGTAACAAGGACTGATCTTAGACCCTCAGTCTGTACAATGTAATAAGGACTGATCTGAAACCCTCAGTCTGTACAATGTAACAAGGACTGATCTGAAACCCTCAGTCTGTACAATGTAACAAGGACTGATCTGAGACCCTCAGTCTGTACAATGTAACAAGGACTGATCTGAGCCCCTCAGTCTGTACAATGTAACAAGGACTGATCTGAGCCCCTCAGTCTGTACAATGTAACAAGGACTGATCTTAGACCCTCAGTCTGTACAATGTAACAAGGACTGATCTGAGCCCCTCAGTCTGTACAATGTAACAAGGACTGATCTGAGCCTCTCAGTCTGTATAATGTAACAAGGACTGATCTGAGCCCTTCAGTCTGTATAATGTAACAAGGACTGATCTGAGCCCTTCAGTCTGTACAATGTAACAAGGGCTGATCTCAGCCCCTCAGTCTGTACAATGTAACAAGGACTGATCACAGCCCCTCAGTCTGTACAATGTAACAAGGTCTGATCTCAGCCCCTCAGTCTGTACAATGTAACAAGGACTGATCTTAGACCCTCAGTCTGTACAATGTAATAAGGACTGATCTGAAACCCTCAGTCTGTACAATGTAACAAGGACTGATCTGAAACCCTCAGTCTGTACAATGTAACAAGGACTGATCTGAGCCCCTCAGTCTGTACAATGTAACAAGGACTGATCTGAGACCCTCAGTCTGTACAATGTAACAAGGACTGATCTGAGCCCCTCAGTCTGTACAATGTAACAAGGACTGATCTTAGACCCCCAGTCTGTACAATGTAACAAGGACTGATCTTAGACCCTCAGTCTGTACAATGTAACAAGGACTGATCTGAGCCCCTCAGTCTGTACAATGTAATAAGGACTGATCTGAGCCCCTCAGTCTGTACAATGTAACAAGGACTGATCTTAGACCCTCAGTCTGTACAATGTAATAAGGACTGATCTGAGCCCCTCAGTCTGTACAATGTAACAAGGACTGATCTTAGACCCTCAGTCTGTACAATGTAACAAGGACTGATCTGAGCCCCTCAGTCTGTACAATGTAACAAGGACTGATCTGAGCCTCTCAGTCTGTATAATGTAACAAGGACTGATCTGAGCCCTTCAGTCTGTATAATGTAACAAGGACTGATCTGAGCCCTTCAGTCTGTACAATGTAACAAGGGCTGATCTCAGCCCCTCAGTCTGTACAATGTAACAAGGACTGATCACAGCCCCTCAGTCTGTACAATGTAACAAGGTCTGATCTCAGCCCCTCAGTCTGTACAATGTAACAAGGACTGATCTTAGACCCTCAGTCTGTACAATGTAATAAGGACTGATCTGAAACCCTCAGTCTGTACAATGTAACAAGGACTGATCTGAAACCCTCAGTCTGTACAATGTAACAAGGACTGATCTGAGCCCCTCAGTCTGTACAATGTAACAAGGACTGATCTGAGACCCTCAGTCTGTACAATGTAACAAGGACTGATCTGAGCCCCTCAGTCTGTACAATGTAACAAGGACTGATCTTAGACCCCCAGTCTGTACAATGTAACAAGGACTGATCTTAGACCCTCAGTCTGTACAATGTAACAAGGACTGATCTGAGCCCCTCAGTCTGTACAATGTAATAAGGACTGATCTGAGCCCCTCAGTCTGTACAATGTAACAAGGACTGATCTTAGACCCTCAGTCTGTACAATGTAACAAGGACTGATCTGAGACCCTCAGTCTGTACAATGTAACAAGGACTGATCTGAGCCCCTCAGTCTGTACAATGTAACAAGGACTGATCTTAGACCCCCAGTCTGTACAATGTAACAAGGACTGATCTTAGACCCTCAGTCTGTACAATGTAACAAGGACTGATCTGAGCCCCTCAGTCTGTACAATGTAATAAGGACTGATCTGAGCCCCTCAGTCTGTACAATGTAACAAGGACTGATCTTAGACCCTCAGTCTGTACAATGTAATAAGGACTGATCTGAGCCCCTCAGTCTGTACAATGTAACAAGGACTGACCTCAGCCCCTCAGTCTGTATAATGTAACAAGGACTGATCTCAGCCCCTCAGTCTGTACATTGTAACAAGGACTGATCTGAGCCCCTCAGTCTGTATAATGTAATAAGGACTGATCTGAGCCTCTCAGTCTGTATAATGTAATAAGGACTGATCTGAGCCTCTCCCCTAGCACATTTGCCACATTATATTTTTTTTTTTGGGGGGGGTATCTAGTTTTGATGGGTAGGCACCCGCTCTTAGGCAATCCATGCAGAAGTTCGGCCCCCATCTCTTTGAACCAGCCCCATAGGGAAGATTGGGATTTCTACTTGACATTCATTTTCATGCAGCAAAATGCACAAGTTTTGCTGCACAAAAATAGAAAAAAAAGTGTGAAAATAGGCCTTAAATGTAAAATGAATTTATATTTTGCATTATTTGGTTTTGATCTACCCGGAGTTCTGCTTTAAAAAGAATGATGAGTCTAATGTAGCCTGAAGCTGGGCTCAGTGTAAAATAACACGGAGGAGGATGACGGCGACCTCTTGAACCCTTATGATTCCGTGTTTTGCCTCCAGCGCAGAGGTCATGGGAGCGTCCCCCCTGTATTAATAGAGAGCAAGAGAATGTCAACCCCATCATCATCATCTACTTCCCTCCAGGACAGATCATCGTGTTCAGACTCATTCTTCACCGCCAGGAGCAGTGTGTGCGCGCCGCGCCTCTTCCAGCTCCGATCTGTGTAAATACATTTATTCTTTAAAGCAGATGTAAACTCCTGTCATAAAATCTGATGTTCGTTTAAACAGCTGATATCATTCTGAAAGGTCGGTTTCAAAATGTTTAAGCAACATGACAAAATGTGGAAAAGTTCCAGGGGTATGAATACTTTTTCAAGGCACTGTCGTTTGTGTCGCATTCTACTATGCTGGAAAAAAAAAAAAAAAAAAACTGCGTGCGGTATTTTTTTTATCAGCGCACACCACTGCAACGCAATAGTGTGAACTGACACTATAGGATACAAGGCAAATTGATTTGCACTCGGCATAGATGCCCAGCGCAGCCTGACGCAAATGCTGTGAATAAATCCTAAGTAGCCAGCTTTTAATAAAAGACTACCTGATGATCCTGCCCCTACCATGTCCTTGTTAGGAACTTTCTGTTATAGGGTGACAACCCTTTGTTCCTGTCTCCCCTGTTTTGCTCCGGCGTTGTCACGTGGGCTCCCAGAGAAGACTACAAGTGGATGTTTCAACACACAATTCACAGGCATGTCCCACTGTTGTCCCCATCAGGAAACCGACCCCTGAGAAAGCCCACGCAGCCTTCACTGGAGAGCATGTGGACAGAAAGTGGCTGCAGGAGATCAGCGGTAGGGGTGCAACAAAACCATTTTTTTTTTTTAAAGAGTACCAATACTTTTTTTTTAGTATTCGCCGATACCAATTACCGATACCTACTGCAGCTGTTTTGTTTTCACTTCAGCTGTCAGCAATGGTACAAAAGCATTGAAAAGTTATTTACAAATGAAATAAATAGATTTTTGTTTTTAATTTTGTGCTTTTTCAATGTAAAATGTGGAAATATATGTTAATATATATGTGCAAAAATATTCACTAACAAAGCAAACAAAAAAAAAAAGTTTTAATTGTTTATCGTTTATTAAAAAAATAGACAAAAAAAAAAAGCAGGAAAATAATTAAATGGAGGAGAATAGGGAGGTAATTAAGGCTGATTAGAGTAAATTAAGGGTTAATAAGGAGTTAAACAGAGTAAAATTTGTTCATCCCTTTGATCTGCAGATGAAGAAACAGAAAGATACAAAAAGAAACAATGTTTCTTTTTATCTTTAGTATTTCAGGCTGAGCAATGTTGTTAATAAACATTGGCTGCTTTTTTTTTTTTTTTTTCACTGCTCCAATCACTGGACTTCTTTTAACATTTTAGCTATCAACAGGGGAGACCCCAATGACATCTCAAAGAACCGAGCCTGAAAGTATCGGTTTCAGGTATCGGTGCATTTGCACGAGTACCGATACTTGTGCAAATACTCGGTATCAGTAAACAATACTAGTATCGGTGCAACCCTAACCAGCAGTGGTGAGATGAAACAAAGACTGAAAAAAAAAAGGAGGAAACTGAAGATAAATTTTGATACTGTAATTGTGGCTGGGTTCACACTGATGCGGTCTGTCACATCGCATGTCATTTGTACAGAAATCGCACCGCATTCCTGTACAAATGACATGCAAATTCAGTATAATCATACATGTATGTATGGCTCAATTCGCACTGGATCCGCACCAAAAACATGCAGGACTTTTCTTTTTTTTTTTTTTGTCCGCACTGGAATCTGATTGCATGGATGTTCAGACCCCTGCAATCCGATTCCACAGTTTGCACTGCGTTTCGTCAAACCAAATTGGGGGTGTCGTTACCTTTTTTATATTAACACCCACAGCAGAGCACAGTGTGAAAACTGCCTGCGATTCCGAAGCGGCGCGGGATCCGCCCAGGAATTGCTGCAATTCCCGCACTGCATCAGTGTGAACCGGGCCTAAAAATGCAATTGGGCTGTGGTTAGATGGAATTGGGCTGGTCCATCCAACACTACCTTCTCTCCACAGGCTGACAGGGCTGCTGTCCAGGTGTGGCTGTGATTTTTCCCTCATAGATAAAAAACCTATAAACCATGCGCTTACTCCAAAAAAGTCATAGATGTAAGCAGCTAACACAACAAATAGAAAATTTGTAATAAATCATATATAACCAAGTGTAGCGCTAAAAAATGAGAAAGAAAATATTGCTATACCACATATAATAGCAAAATTAATTGTGAAAAGATAGTGTTTTGTATACTTTGTGAACATTCATACATATAGAACACTTATGTTATAAAGCCTTAGGGTCACCAAAAGTGATAACAGGATGTAAAAATGGCAATAAAGTCCAAAACTGAATGTGCAGATACGGTGAACATAAATTTTGCAATGGTGATAAATTCCAAAACATATACTCGTGAGAGATTTCTGTATGTAATCCAACATGTGCTGACAGACCCTTGTGCGAAACCGCCACCTAGGATGACTGGAGGCTTACCAGAAAGTTGGGACCCACCTAGCATACGCTATATGGGTCAAACAGGCTTGGATTGCTCACTGGCAATGAAGGTAGGGAACCAAGGGCTGGTGAATGGTGAAGTTGTAACGTTGCTATCCCAAAGAGGTCTTCTTCATATGGAAGCTCGGACACCAACGGACATTACCCACATGTAATGAAGAAGGGGCTCATAGCGTAATTCCGTAAACCATAAAAAATTTATTAAAAGGAAAAACACTTACATTTCAGAATAAAAAGCGCTTGCAAATAAAATGGCGGCAGTGGAGTCCTCCCGACGCGTTTCGTCATACAAGACCTCATAGATACAGTGGAGGAGTGAGTGTAGCCACTCTAAGGCCTGGTTCACACCTATGCATTTTTTTTTTGTGAGTTTTTCAGTTTTACAGAACGACACTACAATCCATTTAAAGCGGCTGTATACCCGGAAAAAAGAAAACCTGTAAGGTTAAGGCATAATGAGCTAGTATGCACCGCATACTAGCTCATTATTAAATACCTTAGAATGAAGCGCCGGCATGGGGTCCCATTCACCGATGAGGGAGCAGACTTGTGCCGTCTGCATTTCTTCCCTGTTCACGGCTCCGGCGCTGTGAAGGGGTGGAGCCGCCATGGCGTCACTCCCGCGCATGCGCGTGGGAGTCCTCTTTCGGGCAAGGGGCTCTGATTTTCCGGCAGCATCCGCCGGACCTTTGGAGCGCATGCGCCATTGACGTCAGCGGCTGCATGCAAGGTGAATATCTCCTAAACCGTACAGGCTTAGGAGATATTCATTTTACCTACAGGTAGGCCTTATTATAGGCTTACCTGTAGGTAAAAATGTGAAAGCAATGTATACAACCACTTTAACATGGTTTCCTATGGATGTAGTTCACATCTGTGCATTTTATGGAAAGGCCCAGGGATTTTTTTTCTGGTTTTTGGTTTCATAGACTTCAATGGATCAAAAAATGTGCATTGAAAAATGCAAAATGCACCTGCAATATCATACCTCCCAACATTTTGAGATGTGAATGAGGGACACCTACTAGCAAACGTATGTAGGCATAGGACACGCCCCTTGCCACACCCTCTTAAAGGAGAATTAACCAAAACAAAAGGTTAATTAAATCCACAAGTGCTTTTTTTTACCACTACTATTCCTTTATATTGGCTTTGAAAATGTACAAATGCAGCAATTTAGAATTTGGATGAAAGGTTTAGCGCTGGGAAACAATTTTTGAAAGATAAAAAAGTGCATTTTATATACAACTATATAGATCAGACCAGGCGTGGACTGACGATGGGGCCCCCGGGCAATAGGAGAAGATTATGGGGCCCCCAGGCAATAGGAGATTATGGGGCCACACAATATACACACACACAGTATACGCACATAATACACACACACACACACTGAAAAGGTACTGGAGAGGCGGGGCAGCTATAATCTTGGGATTTTAAAAAAAACACAGAATTTTACATACTGTCCCTGGTTTTATTGAGGCTGGCAACCCTGATGGGGCCCCTTAGTGGCATGGGGCCCTCGAGCAGTGCCCAAGTGCCCGAATGGTCAGTCCGCCCCTGGATCAGACCAAAATGAGGGGGAACGAGGGACAGAGGGACATTGCTCCAAATCAGGGACAGTCCCTCGAAATCAGGGACAGTCGGGAGCTATGCAATATGCAAACTGCAACCTGCATAGGTGTGAACCAGGCCTAAGACGAGAGGCGTGATACTGGCAGAACCACCAGGTAAAAAAAAAATATTAGAAAATTAATGCGGCATTGCATCTAAAGACTGGTACACTGCAACGTATGACATTTTTGCCTTTTGGGTTTAGATTCAGTTTAACACTACGCCATTACCCCGGGGTGTGGGTCACCTTTGCCCTTTGCCCTTGGACGTGCCCCCCCCCCCCCGTAAAGCCTGATGCGTTTTGTTGATCAGTGGCAGCGGAGAAGGTGGACCGGGTGAACCGTTATAAAGGACGAGTTTCACAGAAGATTATTGCATGGCTTTGTGTTTTGTCAGCGCGCTCCAAATGGGAAAGCTGTAACGGCTTTGTGGTGGTGTCATTCGGCATTACTGGACGCGGCCATTTCCCAGCAGATCTGCTAAGCCTTCCGCAGAGGAAAAAATGAAAAGGATTGCACTTTGAAATTCATTTTGTGGAATAGAAATATATCCAGTTCAGATGGAGATAATGCAGACATCAATACAAATGCATAGATACTTAGATGGATAGAGGATCGGTAGTTGGATATGGATGCTGCAGAACATGACATACAATGGTATAAACTGTTAGCAATAAACCAGTTGAGCTGAATTTAATGAAATCCATTGCAACCGGGTTGAACAGGTCTGTTTATAGTGCTCCTGGTAGGATGGTAGGCTCTAGTCAACCAGGGTTCCTCCAGAGGTGGCTAGGGGTTCCTTGAGCTGTGGCTGATTTACCTCCTGTTTAGTGCCTACATAGTTCTGAGCCAAGGCCACTTGGAGGAGCCAGTGGTATGACACCAATGATCTTTATAGCGCTCTGTAAGGGGGCTATTCTTACACTGACCACCGAAATAAAGGGCATTGTTCCCACTGACCCCCAATGAATGGGTTTTATTAGGGGTTCCCCAAGACCCGAAAATAATTTTAAGGGTTCCCCTGGGGTAAAAAGGTTGAATAAGGCTGCTCTAGTCACTTGATTCAATGCTGTGGAGGCTTCTTGCTTGGCACCAACTTGGCATCATACACATGGTGGTATGCTGCTATTGTTCGGGACCAGGAAAGGCAAATTATATCATTTTCAAATTTTCTGGCGCCATACTACCAGATGCATGCTGCGATGGATTGGCGCCAAGAAAGGAAAACAATTTTCTGTTTTTTAATGCTCCAATGAGTTTTTGCTGTGAGCTGAGTAGGGTGGAGCTGCAATCAGGGGCCACGGGCTAGGAATTGGGGCCATTCTGAAGCAGAAAATGACTGTAATTTAGAGAACAGGTTCAGCAGGTCTTTTACTGTGCTCCTCGTAAGATGGTAGGCTATAGTCACTTCATTCAGTGCTGTGTAGCCTTCATTCATGCTCCATTGGGTTTTTTTTTTTTTTTGCTGTGAGCTGAGAGGGTGGAGCTAAATCCAGGGGCCATTTAGAATGAGACAACTATAGGAATTCAGAACATGAAGGAAGGTGTGACCTGGGCCAGCCAAATGGCGGGCCTCCATCCCTATTGTGAGTTGCAGGACAGAAAAAGAGCTGGGACTTTAAATGAGGCCCACCATATCATATACAATGAAAATAAGTACATACATGTCTGTGTGTATATATAGATAAAATTATTTATTTGTTATAATCTAAAATTCGTTCAAACTCTTGAAAAAACATGGTATCAAATAATTTGGTAGTCACATGATTTACACTGGAATTATACTGCTCATGCAAGATACAATTATTGAGTTAACACGATAGACATAGTGAAATGAATACATTGACAATATATGGATATACACATAATAAACCAGATGTGTTGTGGTATTATATAGCACTCGACGCGTTTCATGGCGTTACAGCCACTCATCAGCAGTGTAATAGGATAATATACTGTAAAGAAACATCAATTATTGCCCTTCTGAAAAAACTATTTTGCCAAAAAATGGTAACCCTCAATAACTTGCAACTCTGTCTCATGGCTGGATCCAACCTCTACATGGAAGTTCTACTATAGGAATTCAGAGAGCGGGGCAGCTAGCTGCAATAGCAGAATGTGGGAGCCGTTGACATTGAGCTTAGACGGCCTTTCTCAAACTTTTTTACCCCAGAGGAACCCTTAGAAATAAATTTGAGGTGTCTGGGCACCCCTGGTAAGATTAGTCCATCAAGGGCCATTGGACAAATTCCCCTTATGTTGGTTGTGGGCAGGGCCGGGATAAGGGGTGGGCAGGAGGGACATCGAGTTACTGTGTGGATTGGGGGCATCAGTGAACTCATTCTGATGGCATTTTTGACAAGTGGACGACTGCTGGGTGTAGCATCCCCTAAGCTCACACATAATGAAGGGGGGGGGGGGCGCAGTTTGGCTTCTTTTCCCTGTTCACTGGATGACCTTGTCCCAGCACTGGTTGTGGGAAGAATACCCTCCTTACAGGAGTGGCCACCCTTGCATGTCATGTGGTGTTGGACCTGGAACTATGAAGACACCATCAGATGGGGGGGACAGTTAGCCCACAACCCAAGGAACCACTAGCCATCCCTGGAGGAACCCTAGGGTTACATCGAAGGCTGGTTGAGAAGGGCTAAGCCAAGGTTTGACCTGAACACATGGGGACTGTCGCATGATAGCAAGGAGCTACGGCCGTGAAATTCCCTCCCACAGAGCTGCCCGTAACAAAGGGGCGGGGATGCCGTGACATCATAGACCTAATATGGCTACATTACCCAATTGAGTTATTGACATTGTCCAAATATGGCCTTGTCACCTGGTCATGTTATCAAGGCCTATTAAAGAAAATGGAAAAGTGGTGTATGTGCTTTGAGTACAACAGCTAGGACTTCTCATTACATACAAACAATTACAACGGTTCGCCATTTGCAGGCAGTGCTTAATTTAACGCAGCAGTTTATCATCCAATCAGAATTCGGCTTTTAACATTCTACAACCGGCAGAGCAGTGAAAGAGCTGTCCTGATTGGTTGCTGCACATTTAGACTGCACATCAGTAGACCGACTATCACATCTTCGTCTCAGTATCTGCCGTTCTCAGATGTCTGTCTTCATGAAAATATTTATTCCCAAGATGGATTTGTTATCTGTGTGGTTTTTTTTTTCTGTACTCGAAAACCAAATACAATTTCTGATGATAATAAAAATATTTTTTTTTTTTTTTTTTGCACAAATAATAGCGGCAACCTCGTAAAACATGAAGCAAAGTAATTATGGTTTTCTTTCATCTGGCTTTGTGTTTTACCTCAAGTTACTTTAAGAACATCTTCACATTTTCTTCGTCTCTTTGAAACATATAATAGAAGAGGGAACATTAACAGTCAAAGCACAAAAGAAAAGAGCGCACTTCGGAGCGGAGGTAACGGACGTCGCTCTCAGAAAATGTCATAACATGATGGCAGCTTAAAGAGAGGAAGCTTTGGGTCATTTTTTTTTTTTTTTTTTTTTTTTTTTTTTAGTTAATACATTTTTAGTGAGATATATTATTTATATATATACAGTGGGGACGGAAAGTATTCAGACCCCCTTAAATTTTTCACTCTTTGTTATATTGCAGTCATTTGCTAAAATCATTTAAGTTCATTTTTTCCCTCATTAATGTACACACAGCACCCCATATTGACAGAAAAACACAGAATTGTTGACATTTTTGCAGATTTATTAAAAAAGAAAAACTGAAATATCACATGGTCCTAAGTATTCAGACCCTTTGCTGTGACACTCATATATTTAACTCAGGTGCTGTCCATTTCTTCTGCTCATCCTTGAGATGGTTCTACACCTTCATTTGAGTCCAGCTGTGTTTGATTATACTGATTGGACTTGATTAGGAAAGCCACACACCTGTCTATATAAGACCTTACAGCTCACAGTGCATGTCAGAGCAAATGAGAATCATGAGGTCAAAGGAACTGCCTGAAGAGCTCAGAGACAGAATTGTGGCAAGGCACAGATCTGGCCAAGGTCACAAAAAAATTCTGCTGCACTTAAGGTTCCTAAGTGCA
>NC_133334.1:23815279-23907779 GCF_042186555.1 Aquarana catesbeiana
GGCTCCATTCACACTGCTGCAACCCCAAACTCAGGCAACTTGCTTGTGATTTCCTTGAGACTTGCTTGCGACTTTCGTGATTTAACATTAAAGCAGAAGTAAACCCATCCATAAAACTATTTCATTTACGGCACGTGCCGGAAGTGTAACACTCCCATTGGTTGTGCTCTCAACCAAACTGTCAAACCATCCAATGGCTGGTGGCATAACTGATCACATGTGCAGCATCATGGCAGTTGTAGATTAAACAGAGGTAAAGATGGCAGCTTCCTTGGCTGAAAACGATAGGAGGGTTTACTTACACTTTAACTACTTCAGCCCCAGAAGATTTGGCTGCTCAATGACCAGAGAATTTTTTATTTTTTTTGCGATAAAGCACTGTGTCGCTTTAACTGACAATTGCGCGGTCGTGCAACACTGTACCCAAAACACTGTAACAAAATTGACGTCCTTTTTTCTCCCACAAATAGAACTTACTTTTGGTGGTATTTGATCATCTCTGCGGTTTTTATTTTTTGCGCTATAAACAAAAAAAGAGCGACAATTTAGAAAAAAATCACAATATTTTGTACTTTTTGCTATTATAAATATCCCCAATTGTTTTTTCTCAGTTTAGGCCGGTATGTATTCTTCTACATATTTTTGGTAATAAAAATCACAATAAGCGTATATTGATTGGTTTGCGCAAAAGTTAAAGCGTCTACAAAATAGGGGATAGATTTATGGCATTTTTCTTCTTCTTAATTTTTTTTTTTTTACTAGTAATGGCGCTGATCTGCGACTTTTTTTATCTTGACTGCGATATTGCGGCGGACACTTTTCACACATTTTTGGGACGATTAACAATTATACGGCGATCACTGCTATAAAACTGCACTGATTACTATATAAATGTCACTGGCAGGGAAGAGGTGTGTTCTAACTGTGGGGGGATGGGACTGACTAGAGGGGATGACAGATCGTGGTTCCTAGCTATTAGGAACTCACGATCTGTCTCTCCTCACAGAACAGGGATGGGTGTGTGTTTACACATACCCAACCCTGTTCTGCCTCTTGTGCCCACGATCGCTTGTGTCCGGCAGCCACCGCGACCGTCGGCCATGAGCGATCGGCACCCCTGCAGTGCAACGGGCGCGTGCGCGCACGCCTGCTATCCCGCTTAAAGGAGCTGACATACAGCTATGACGGCTCACGGGAACGCGCCGACCTGCCGCAGTATAATGAACGGTGGCTGGTCGGCAATCGGTTAACAATTTTTGGGACTTAACAGAAAACTAGCGCAGGAACCTTCTATTTTCGTTATTGCAACTTCAGTCGCAATGGGCCCTGGGATCAGTGGGAAGGGCCCCTGGCTCAGAGGAAAGGGCCCTGGGATCAGTGGGATGGGGCCCTGGCTCAGAGGAAAGGGCCCTGGGATCAGTGGGAAGGGTGCCTGGGCTCAGAGGAAAGGGCCCTGGAAACAGTGGGAAGGGCCCCTGATTCAGAGGAAAGGGCCCTGGGATCAGTGGGAAGGGCCCCTGGCTCAGTGGGAAGGGCCCCTGATTCAGAGGAAAGGGCCCTCGGATCAGTGGGAAGGGTGCCTGGGCTCAGAGGAAGGGGCCCTGGGATCAGAGGGAAGGGTGCCTGGGCTCAGAGGAAAGGGCCCTGGAAACAGTAGGAAGGGCCCCTGGCTCAGAGGAAAGGGCCCTGGGATCAGTGGGAAGGGTCCCTGGCTCAGTGGGAAGGGCCCCTGACTCAGAGGAAAGGGCCCTGGGATCAGTGGGAAGGGTGCCTGGGCTCAGAGGAAAGGGCCCTGGGATCAGTGGGAAGGGTTCCTGGGCTCCGAGGAAAGGGCCCTGGGATCAGTGGGAAGGGTGCCTGGGCTCAGAGGAAAGGGCCCTGCGATCAGTAGGAAGGGTGTCTGGGCTCAGAGGAAAGGGCCCTGGGATCAGTCGGAAGGGCCCCTAGCTCAGAGGAAAGGGCCCTTGGATCAGTGGGAAGGGTGCCTGGGCTCAGAGGTAAGGGCCCTGGGATCAGTGGGAAGGGTGCCTGGGCTCAGAGGTTAGGGCCCTGGGATCAGTGGGAAGGGCCCCTGGCTCAGAGGAAAGGGCCCTGGGATCAGTGGGAAGGGCCCCTGGCTCAAAGGAAAGGGCCCTGGGATCAGTGGGAAGGGCCCCTGGCTCAGAGGAAAGGGCCCTGGGATCAGTGGGAAGGGCCCCTGGCTCAGAGAAAAGGGCCCTGGGATCAGTGGGAAGGGCCCCTGGGATCAGTGGGAAGGGCCCCTGGGATCAGTGGGAAGGGCCCCTGGCTCAGTGGGAAGGGCCCTGGGATCAGTGGGAAGGGCCCCTGGCTCAGTGGGAAGGGCCCCTGGCTCAGTGGAAAGGGCCCCTGGCTCATAGGAAAGGGCCCTGGGATCAGTGGGAAGGGCCCCTGGCTCAGAGAAAAGGGCCCTGGGATCAGTGGGAAGGGCCCTGGGATCAGTGGGAAGGGCCCCTGGCTCAAAGGAAAGGGCCCTGGGATCAGTGGGAAGGGCCCCTGGCTCAGAGGAAAGGGCCCTGGGATCAGTGGGAAGGGCCCCTGGCTCAGAGAAAAGGGCCCTGGGATCAGTGGGAAGGGCCCCTGGGATCAGTGGGAAGGGCCCCTGGGATCAGTGGGAAGGGCCCCTGGGATCAGTGGGAAGGGCCCCTGGGATCAGTGGGAAGGGCCCCTGGCTCAGTGGGAAGGGCCCTGGGATCAGTGGGAAGGGCCCTGGGATCAGTGGGAAGGACCCCTGGCTCAAAGGAAAGGGCCCTGGGAGCGATGTAAATGGCCCCAACTGTCACGGGGGGGGCCGGGCCTTTCATGGTTTCTTGCATCGGGGCCCTGAAGGTTCTAGTTACGCCTCTGGGCAGATGTGTACCTGCATTTATACATACAACCTACACTCAGTCCTAAAGTATCGCATCAGATGAAAAACACTGCGTTGGTTTGGAAATCTGTTCTTAGAACATAACATGTTTACTTTGTTGTTCTAAAAATTTTCTCAGCAAGCAAAAAAAAAAAAAATCTGAAAAGTTGCCAATTTACAGGGTTGTCAAGCTAACTCACTGGCAGGTGATCTGGGCAAAAGAATCTTCCATGTTTCAGAGATCTATAATTCTAAAATCGCTTTTAATTCGTGCAAACTTTTTTTTTTTTTTTCTTTAAAATGAGAAAGTTACAAAATGCGGCCTAACATTGAAAAACGAACTCGTGCATCTTCTATAGATTTCCTTTTCAACTGTCTGCGCTCTTTCCGTAAAACGCGTTTTTTGATCTCTGGCCTCCTCTGTGAATAGAAACATCATCCACTTTCTTCTCTGTATATTCTGATTTCCGCGCTTTGAAGGGGAGAAGAAAGGGATGACTTTAGTGCTGTAAAACGTAAGTCTAAGGGACGGCAGGGTCCGCACGTTGATCAAAGGCCCCCCTTCCCATTACAGCGTCCCTCAACGAAACAGCGAGGAGGCTTTTCTAAATGCTTTCAGTCAGGCCCTTAAATGAAACGAGCAGGAATCGGGGGGTTAAGTAAACGAGGAGCGATTCTATACCTTAACTTTCAAGAGAATAAAGTACAGCCTGAATTATTAATGGGCCTTTTACCAAATGCCCCTATTCACATCCCGAAATTGCTCCATTAAATTTGAACAGCAGCTAAAACTTTTTTTGGGTTTTAAAAAAAAAAGGAAGGTTTTAAACCTCTGTCAGGTCTTGACTGTATTCTAATTGTGGAGATTTTCAAATGTGTGGTTGCCAGTTGGGTTGCACCGATGTGCAAATGCTCCAATGCTTAATCCGATACCTGGGAAAGAAGAGGCATCACTCCTGGAAGTCAGTGGGCGGAGAGGGCGTCAACAACACGCTGGCAGGGAAGCTGGCAGGGGCGCAGCAGCTATGTTCCCAATGTTCTGTCAGAATGGACGATCTGTCACATTCGGTAACGGAAGTGACGTTCCGTCAGAACACAGTGACGCCCATCTTGGAAGACCCTGCACTTGGCCGCTGCAGTCAGAAGGTGGCGGTGGACATCGTGGTACACCCAGCCCTTGGAGTTCACTAACTCTATGGGCTGGGTGTAACAAGATGTCTGCTGCTGCCTTCTGACTGTATCCTTACTACGGCTGAGTGTGGGGTGTACCAAGATGGGCGTTGCAGTGTTCTGACGGAGTGTCACTTTGTTACCGAATATGATGGGTCGCTGATTCTGACAGAACAGGCACTTGTCTGTCTTGCTAGCAGAATTGAATCCTTTAAATATTAGTTGTCTCCATTGTGCCAGCCAAGTGCCAATCAGTGCTGCCTTTCAGTGCCTGCCAATCAGTGCTGTGCTGTCCATTGGTGCCCATCAGTCAGTGCCACCAATCAGTGCTCATCAGTGCCACCTATCAGTTCAGTGCCCATCAGTACTGCATATTAGTGCCACCCCATCAGTGCCGCCTCATCAATGCCCATCAGCGTCGCCTCATCAGTGCCTAACAGTACCAGCTAATCCTATCAGTGCTGCATATTCGTGCCTCCTCATCAGTGCCACCCCATCAGTGAAGTCTTTCAGTTCCCATCAGTGCAGCCTCATCAGCGCACATCAGTGAAGAAGAAAAAATGTACTTATTTACAAAAAAAGTTGACAGAAACGAAGAGAAACGTTCACATGACATTAAAAAAAAAAGTATCGGTATCGGTACTTGTACTTGGTCCGAAAAGTGATATCGGTGCAACCCTAGTTACCAGGATAGGAAGTTATTGAACATTTTTTGGGGGATGCAAACAACAGAACGTTGACATGGCTATATTAAAATTCTGTCACACTCTATACAATGAACTCTTCAACCCTGACCTGATCATAATACTATTCTATTACACTCTATACCAGCCTTTCTCAAACTTTTCAACACAGAGGAACCCTTAAATAAGTTTCTGGTCTCAAGGAACCAATGGTAAAAACTACTATATCCACAAGTCATGATACATTGGTGTGATGGTCATTGGGAAGAATTACTCCCTTACAGGTATCTAAAAAGATCAATGGTATCATTGGGAACTTATTTGAGAGGCAGAAATTGCTCATTGCTCCAGGAACCCCGAGCAACCTATGGAGGAACCCTGGTTGAGAAACCCTGCTCTATACATAGAACATTACATGTCCAACATGACCCACCACTGGACATGATCATAATACAATTCTATTACACTCTATACATAGAACACTACACCTCCAACATGGCCCACCACTGGACATGATCAATATACAATTCTATTACACTCTATACATAGAACACTACACCTCCAACATGGCCCACCACTGGACATGATCATAATACAATTCTATTACACTCTATACATAGAACACTACACCCTCCAACATGGCCCACCACTGGACATGATCATCATACAATTCTATTACACTCTATACATAGAACACTACACCTCCAACATGGCCCACCACTGGACATGATCATAATACAATTCTATTACACTCTATACATAGAACACTACACCCTCCAACATGGCCCACCACTGGACATGATCATCATACAATTCTATTACACTCTATACATAGAACACTACACCCCCCCAACATGGCCCACCACTGGACATAACTATAATACAATTCTATTACACTCTATACATAGAACACTACACCCCCAACATGACCAACCACTGGACATGATCATAATACAATTCTATTACACTCTATACATAGAACACTACACACCTCCAACATGACCCACCACTGGACACAATCATAGTATAGGCTTCTGATAGGTGATCCTTAATAATATGGTACACAATTCCTTTTCCATAATGATTTAGACTTTCGGCAGCTGTTCTAATATCCAAAGCACACACCAGCTCATTCTCGGTATGATGAGTTATGGTGGCCTTTTTAGTGCCATCAGAATCCAGCACCGAAGGGTTGAAACATGGAGAAAAATTGACCTAACAATGGTGCCCTGTAGTTATTATTTACGAATCCCCTTTTATAATTTATGTTCATGGCTGTGTATCCCCCAGACAAGCGTCGGTGACAGCGGTAAATATCTTTCTGAGGCTCTGAATGCGTCCGTGAATGAGACGTTACCCTAGGAGTGATTGATACAGAACAGTGGCGTACAAATCTCCTATTTTTTTTCCTCCGGAGATCTACAGAATAAAACTGTTCATTTTCCATTCAGCTGACCTCTCTTCCCTTTTAAGCTCTTCAAGTCGGCTCATTCCTCCCGTTCGGCTCTTGTTAGAGGCGGTGAGATTTATGCTTTGGTGTCCGGTTAGGGCTACTATAATTCAGCAAGCGAGCCATCACGCCGGGCCTAACTGCAAATAAAAAATATCTTCATGTAAATTTTACAAGATCCGGCGCGGTGGTGGTCGTGAATAATGATCAGCCGGAGAGCGCGGGTCATTAGCTACGAGGTTTTTGCCAGCCCACTTAAAATTAATTAATCTCTGAAGTAATCTCAGCTGTGAGGAATCAAATTTTTGCTATTTTTTTTTTTTTTGCAATCTCCAAAACAAAAAATAAAAATAAAAGAATACATCTGTACCATTAAAATAAATGCAAGTGGACCAGCAAATGGTTTCACAGCGGCATAAAAACAACAATACTCATCAGTCGATTTAGTTATTCACTCTTCAAATTTCCATTTCATAAAAGTGCCGAAGCACGTAGCAAGTATGTAGGACAATACGTGCCGGAGATGAATAATGTCTGATTGTTGGTGATCGGGATAATGGAACCAAATACCCGTATTATTTGCATTTTTTTTCAAGGTCAAAGAAGTTTTGGACTTTTATATTTCTAATTTTTCTGTTAAATTGTGTTTGTATTTTATTCACGTCCCCATTCAATTGATAATTAGCCTGTCTATATTAAAATGAAAAGATCCATAAGCCACACCCATGTGCATGAAGTGAGATGAATGGCATCCTCAGCCTGGTCTCCAGCCATGCCACGCCCCCACTGCATTTCATCTCTGCCGCTTAGAGCCTAATCATGGGGAGCTCCAAAGGGTGGAGCGAAATGCAGTGGGGGGCGTGGCCTGGCTGGAGACCGGGCTGAGGCTGCCATTCATCTCACTTCATGCACATGGGTCTTGCTTCATGATATGCGGCTTATGGATCTTTTCCTTTGACATTGCTGCAGCTTGGAGCTAGGACAATCTCTCTGCCCCTGCCTGCACAGCGGTCTAATTGGACTTTGCCTCTCTACCTGAGCAGCACCTAAATTTGGTCTTTTTGTGGTCATAGTCTGTCTATATATTCGTTTTTAAGTGAACCTGTGCCTAGACTGTGGCAGTTTTTTTTTTTTCAACAAGCCCTAACTCACCTCTGTAGCTGCAGGCACTGTGGATGTTCTTTTGGTGATGTGCAGTGTTGTTTTTGCGCCAAACCTATCTTTTGGAATCATGGACAAAAAGTTCAACCTTGGTTTCATCAGACCAGAACACATTTTTCCACATGCATTTGAGAGACTTCAGATGTGTTTTTGCAAAATTTAGCCGAGCTTGGGTGTTTTTCTTCGTAAGAAAAGGCTTCCGTCTTGCCACTCTACCCCATAGCCCAGACATTTGAAGAATACGGGAGATTGTTGTCACATGTACCACACAGCCAGTAATTGCCAGATATTCCTGCAGCTCCTTGTTGGCTGTAGGCCTCTTGGCAGCCTCCCTGACCAGTTTTCTTCTCATCTTTTTTATCAATTTTGGAGGGACGTCCAGTTCTTGGTAATGTCACTGGTGTGCCATATTTTCTCCACTTGATGATGACGGTCTTCACTGTGTTCCATGGTATATCTAATGCCTTGGCAATCTTTTGTACCCTTCTCCTGACTGATACCTTTTAACAATAAGATCCCTCTGATGCTTTTGGAAGCTCTCTGTGGACCATGGCTTTTGGAAGCTCTCTGTGGACCATGGCTTTTGGAAGCTCTCTGTGGACCATGGCTTTTGGAAGCTCTCTGTGGACCATGGCTTTTGGAAGCTCTCTGTGGACCATGGCTTTTGGAAGCTCTCTGCGGACCATGGCTTTTGCTGTAGGATGTGACTAAGAAAATGTCAGGAAAGACCTACTAGAACAGCTGAACATTATTTGAGGTTAAAGTTATTTGAACTTTATTTGAGGTTAATCAGAGGCACTTTAAATGATGGCAGGTGTGTACTGACTCCAATTTAACACGAGTTTGAATGTGATTGCTTAATTCTGAACACAGCCACATCCCCAGTTATAAGAGCACACTTATACAACCACATTATTTTACTTTAACAGGGGAGTGTAGACTTTTTATATCCACTGTGTGTGTGAATGTATATGTATGTAAAAAAAAAAATTTAAAAATTATTTTCATATATATATATATATATATATATATATATCTACTGTATATATTCCAAACTTTGTGGACTCTAACTTTCCTACAGACTATACACCGATCTGGGTTATTTTCGCCAAAGAAATGTAGCAGAATACATTTTTGGCCTAAATGTATGAAGAAAGATTATTTATTTGCAAAATTTCCAGTGTTGAATAAATACCACCAAAAGAAAGCTCTATTTGTGTAAACAAAATGATACATATTTATTATGGGTGCAATGTTACATGACCGAGCAATTGTCATTCAAAGTGTGACAGCGCTGAAAGCTGAAAATTGGCCTTGGCAGGAAGGGGGTGAGAGTGCCCAGTATTGAAGTGGTTAAATTGTGACAGTGGGTGCGGGGAGAAGATACCCTGCCCATTGTCATGGGGAAGGGATAGGGGGAGGAGGAGGCAGGAGCTGGAACATGTTACATGTTCCACCCTAAATACAGGTGGAACATGTAACATGTTCCAAAGGTGAACTTTGCCTTTAAAGCAGTGGGATTCTTGCTGTTGAGCATCCTTGTGCATAGGAAATTGCATGAAAAAAAATGCCCAGGTGTGAACGGGGGGGGGGGGGGGGGGGGTCTTAAAAAATACACACTGCAGCTTCTCTTGTGCACATTGCAAATGACAAACTTTATTTATCAAAATACTTTTTGCTTAGACAGTCTGCAACTTCTCTGCTCTTGCTCATGTTATTTGATCCCCCAAGCAGGCGGAGTGATGCTTTAATCTCACACTCCCCAATGCAACGCTTGGCCTTTGTATTTTTCGGTATCGATTTTTCTTTATTTTTTTTTTCTCCCGCTCTCTCCGGCCGTAAACAAGTTTGACAGTAAAACATCCTGACAGCCACGTCACCGTATTATTGCGAGCGGTTATGAATTTATGTTCTGGGAATATTGTCCACTCGCACGCGGCGATCATGAAAGAATTCCTAATTAGCCAAGGAATCCTTTTCTCCCTCCTAATTGCCTTGTTGACTGCAGCCGCCTCAGGTAAATTTATCGATGGCTTTCAGCTATTTTCCTTTGTCTCTGAAAAAGTAGACTTTGTTCCAGGCAGCCAGATTAAATTATTTATGCTCTGTGAGCAGCGAGCATCGCCCCCAGCCCGGGTCCGTACTGCGGATCCATTAACGGGAAAGTACACAGGAGCGCTTTTTTTAAGGAATATTAATTATCTTTGCTGGGAGTGCGAGATTGTGGTATTGATTGACGGGAGAGTGGGCCGGGGGCCCAAAGCGAGACCCGGCTCCCTGCCATTTTGGTTGTTTGGTCTGAAATTATGACCCTGAGAGGCTGAAGAGGACGGCATGTGCTTGTCTGAAAACCGAAAGACAAGTTATTTGGGGAGAAATCGCTAGAGGCAAGAGCCGATCGTCTCTGGGTGGAAAAGGGAAACTGATAACATTACATGACAGGGATTTTGATTGAGAACAGAAAGCTTTCAATAAAAGGTGCTGACATTGGTTGGAGTTTTTTTTTTTTTATATCTTTTAGTTGCTTCTCACTATAACCTGTATGGTTATATTGTCCCGTTGGGTCCAAGCCTTACTCAATGAATCGGCACTGATCTGGTTGAGGGACTTTTTGATTGCCCTACTTATTCTCATCATAACCTGTATGGTTAGATTGTACCATTAGGTCCCAAACCCTGCTCCATATTGTTTTCATGTACTACACTTGGGACTAGAATCAAAAAGCCCACTAACTGAATCAGTAAAGGCTTTTTGGTCATCATAATCTCATCTTAACCTGTATAGTTAAATTTTTCCATTGGGTCCCAAGCCCTACTCCATAGAAGCCATCATTTTCATACACTGCACATGATGGCCAAAAAGCCTTTACTGTGCAATGCACTGATTTGGTTGGATGACTTTTTGATTGCCCTAATCATTTTCACCACAACCTGTGAGATTATACTATCCTACTGGGTCCAAAGCTCTACTCCATGGAAGCCATGGTTTCCATACACTGCACTGATAATGGTCAAAAAAAAAAAAAAAAGCCTTCACTGTGCTACATTGCTAAATCAGTTGGAGGGCTTTTTAATTGATTGCTCTAGTCCCTACTCATCATAACCTATAATGGTTATATCGTCCCTTTAAGTGCCAAGCCCTGCTCCATAGAAGCCATGGTTTCCTTGTACTACATGTATGATGACCACAGATCCTTTACTGTGCTACACACTAATTCGGTTGAGGGCTTTTTGATTCCTCTAGCCAGTCTCACCTTAACCTTTATGATTATACTGTCCTGATGGGTCAAAGGCCCTATGTCATGGAAGCCATGGTTTATAAACATTGCATTTATGATGCCCCAAAAGCCTTTACTGTGCTACGTACTGATTCAGTTGGAGAGCTTTTTGATTGATCCAGGGGTGTAACTAGAAATAGCAGGGCCCCATAGCAAAATGTTGTATGGGGCCCCCCTGCAAACAGCCCACCCCCCCCCCCCCCCCCACAGCTGCCCTAGTGCCACATACAGCGTGACCTGTGCCACATACAGCGTGACCTGTGCCCAATACAGCGTGACCTGTGCCCAATACAGCCTGGTCTGCCTGTGCCCCATACAGCCCCACCTATGCCGAGGAAGAGGCAAGCCACCCAGATCAGCAGTGAGCGGGATTGCCCGCTGTATTATCTTTCATTTGAATTTCCCGTCTTCCCGGGGCTCATCGTCACATAGCCCCACCTCTTGGCCCGACGCCTTTGATGACGTCACATGTCCCGCATTGGATCGGCGTTCTGTCTATCAAAGGCACCGGGCCAAAAGGTGGAGCTATGTGACATGAGCCCCGGAAACACTGGAAGTTCTAATGAAAACTCTTACATCGGGCAATTCAGCACTCTGCTCTTCCTTTCCTCTCTCTTCCCCTGGCTGGGAGACTGTGCCGGCGGTGCTCTTATCCTCACTGGGCCCCACTCGGCTGCGGGCCCCATAGCGCCCGCATGGGTCGCTATGGTGGTAGTTACGCCCCTGGATTGATCTAATCTCTTCACATCATAACCTGTATGGTTACATTGTCCTATTGGATCTTAAGCCCTACTCCATGGAAGCCATGGTTTATATACACTTTACTTATGATGGGCTAAAAGCCTTTACTGTGCTACGCACTGATTTGGTTGGAAGGCTTTTTGATTGCCCTAGTCCTTATCATAATCTTTATGGTTATATTGTCCCATTGGGTCCCGAGCACTGCTCCACAGATACCATGGTTTCAATGTACTACACTTATGATGACCAAAAACCTTAAGACCCCTTTCACACTGGGGCGTTTTCAGGCATTTTTAGGTCTAAAAATAGCGCCTGTAAAGTGCCTGAAAAACATCTCTCATGCCTCCCCAGTGTGAAAGCCAGAGTGCTTTCACACCCAGGCGGTGTGCTTGCAGGATTGGAAAAAAAGTCCTGCAAGCAGAAGCTTTTGGGCAGTGCGTGAGTGGTGTATACACACCGCCCCTGCCAATTAAAATGAATGGGCAGCGCCTGCAAAGTGATTCTGCAGCGCCGTAACATGGGCGCTTTTAATCCTTTGTTCGACCGCTAGCTAGGGGGCGAAAAGTGCTGCTATAACAGTGGTTAAAGCGCCTCTAAAACTGGCAGGCGCTTTACCGCTAACGCCGGCACCATCCCAAGTGTGAAAGTACCCTTACTGTTCTATGCACTGATTCAGTTGGAGGGCTTTTTGATTCCTTTAATCCCTTCTCACTATAATCTCTATGGTTCTACTTTCCCATTGGGTCCCAAGCCCTACTACATAATATGGTTTCTTCTCACTGCCCGATGATGGGCAAAAAGTCTGAGACAACCGTATGCAGTTTGGGATAGATGGCTTTATAATATTAGGCTATATTTCTGGTTGTAGATGTGCATTTGGCTTATGGGGTGTAAAGGAAAGATGTGCATGGCTTTGCCCACTTTACTGAAATGGGGAATGATCCTCTTATTTTAGGGATATTTGATGGAATGAGACATGTAAACACCTTCTGTTCTAAGAAGACTTTTTATGGATATTTCTGGTTGAGACGCTGAAAGTAAAAATGAACTCTACAAATGCAGAAACAGACTATCCATTCTGACCAAATGTATTCTTGCATGATATTTTATACAGAAGATAAGAAAAGGGTGGTGTGAGATGTTAAAAACTAGCAACTAGAATAATGTCACATTTCATATGTTATGTCATCAGCTATGCCTAACTGTTGCAAAACTATTATCTTAAGAAGGGAGGGGGAGAGTGAGAGCGAGATCTTCTAGGAAAGCGTAGTCTGTGTTATGTGAAGGACATGTATACATTGCAAGCAAGATGGAGTCTCTTGTGCTTAAATGAACAATACTGTGAAAGTCCATGTCATTCCCACCTTTTTGTTTATTTAACACCATTCTCCTCCACGTTACATTTAGATGATTGCTGGCAGCTCCTGCTACATCGGCGCAGAGGGACAGCGTCCTGTTCAGCTCTCCCCGAGCTTTCTCAGAATGATGGCTTCATCAGTGGAGATGGACCATCTGCTAGTACAGCGTGTAATTGCACAGAGGCATGGTCAGATGAGAAAGTAGATATCAAGTATGAGAAACAGAATGAATGTGCATGTCAGCTATGCTATGCACTGATTCTGTTTCAGTAGTTCTTGATGCCTTTAGTTCCTTCTCACTATAACCTGTACGATTTATATTGTGTCGTTGGGTTTCAATCCCCACTTCATTTTAGCCATGGATTCCAAACCCCATGATGATGATGGCCAAAAAGCCTGAAACACTTGTATGCAGCCACAAATAAATTACTCTCTAAATAGACTATGTTAGTAGGATACAGCAGTGGTCGTGGATGTGCATTTAGCTGTGCGGGTGGGGGGGGGGATGATTTGCAAGGCTCTGTCCATTGTCCTGAAACGAGGTGTATTCCTCTTATTTCTGGGATATGTGATGGAATGAGCCAATTGAATACCTTTTTGTTTTTAGGAAGTCTTTAGTCTCCTGCACAATGATTTAGACTCTATTCACACTTGTATGACTCCAAAGTAGCTAGACTTTGGAGTGCAACTTTGAATGGGTATGACTTTGATGCAACTTTGGCTTTGACCAAAGATAATTTACAACTGTTGCACGTAAAACATTCAGGTAGGACCTTCATGCAACGTTTGAGGGTTGACATTGAAGTCTAAGGCCCTCAAGTTGCATGAAAGTCGAACCGAAGTAGTGCATTAACTACTTTGAAGTTGATGCGACTTTAAGTCGGACATATATGAATGGTTATCATTGGAAAACATGTGGTACGACTTGTCATCCGACTTTGATGTCCATAGTTGCGTGGCAAGTCTTAAAAGTGTGAATGGACACCAAGTTGGGGGGCTGTTCGGTTCCTTTAGTTCCCTCTCATTTTTCATCTCTTTCTCTGTGAAAACGAGCCAAAATCATTTTTTCACTTTGAAGTTTAATAGAACCCTTAGCCAATAGTTGGGTATAGTGAAAAGGTAATTCAAAGGCGGTCATTCGCAGTCAAACATCCATTCATCTTCAGCTGGCCTTAGTGTGTTATATGATCCAAGATATCGAGAAATTGAAGTTTTGTTTCCATCACCCCTTTGACTGAGGACACGGCCTGCTTTCAGCACTTGCGCTAATGATAGCAATATAGCCGAATCTAAACACCATCTCCAGCAGACGAGGGGTCTACCCAAGGGCTGCGGTTGAGGCCGCCGGATCTCAGTGATTGTCTTGTTAGAGGCTCCAGACAGGCCGTCATGTCTTCTCTGTAGGAAAAAAAAAAACTTCAAATTGTTTTACTAGCTCTGGCTGACTGATGATTCTATAGAAAAACATTTGTGCCCACAGCTTCGGGAAGCAGAATTGAAACAATATTTTAAAATGTTTAAAGTATACTCTTGCTTGTTAAAGTGTACCTAAAGCCAAAACATTTCTTTAGAGCTGAAGTTTATTCAGCTTATATTTTGCCTTCCCTGGTTCTTTTTCCTCCTCATCAACATGCTAATTAAATGTTTATATAAAACCATATGCAGTTAGAGGGGGCGCAATACAGTAAGGTGGTTCAGATGCATTTATAAAACATTTTTATTTGATTATGATGCACTTTAACCACTTCCCAACCAGCGATGTACCGGTACAGTCCTTCCGTGGTTCCCTCGGGCCACCTTCCATGGTTCTCTCGGGCCACCTTCCGTGGTTCTCTCGGGCCGCCTTCCGTGGTTCCCTCGGGGCTGCCTTCCGTGGTTCTCTCGGGGCTGCCTTCCGTGGTTCTCTCGGGGCTGCCTTCCGTGGTTCTCTCGGGGCTGCCTTCCGTGGTTCTCTCGGGGCTGCCTTCCGTGGTTCTCTTGGGGCTGCCTTCCGTGGTTCTCTTGGGGCTGCCTTCCGTGGTTCTCTCGGGGCTGCCTTCCGTGGTTCTCTCGGGGCTGCCTTCCGTGGTTCTCTCGGGGGTGCCTTCCGTAGGTCTCTCTGGGGTGCCTTCCGTAGGTCTCTCTGGGGTGCCTTCCGTGGGTCTCTTGGGGCTGCCTTCCATGGTTCTCTCGGGGCTGCCTTCTGTGGGTCTCTCTGGGCCGCCTTCCGTGGGTCTCCCAGGGCTGCCTTCCGTGGTTCTCTTGAGCTCTCCCTACCGGCTGGCTAGACAGCCAGGCAAAGCCGAAATCGGCTGTTCATAATAGTAACCCGGAATCGATGACTTAACATCACTTCCGGTTTACTCGGAATCCATCAGCGCCAGTTTTTGAAAATTCAGAAACATTGATCTTTGTGTTAGTATTGCTTTTAATGCAGAGGAGGTATTTAGGGTCTTATAGACCCCAGATCCCTCTGTAAAGAGTACCTGTTACATGCCTATTGCTGTGGCAAGGATGTTTGCAGTCCTTATGACAGCAATAAAAGTTATTAAAAAAAAAAAAAGGAAAGTGCCCCGGTCCCCCCATGCTTGCAGAAGAATAAAAGGAAGGACGGGAAGGAAGAATAAAAGGAAGGGAAGGAAAAGAAGGCAGGCAGGGAGGGAAGAATTAAAAAAAATAATGTAAAGTGCCCCCATCCTGCCATGCTTGCAGAAGAATAAAAGGTAGGAAAGGCAAGGAAGGAAGGGAAGGAAGAATATAGGAAAGGAAAAGAAGGAAGGCAGGAAAGGAAAGGTCGAACGCGCACTTTCATCCCACACATCTGAGGTATCACCACAAATGTCAGATCATGGGCGGTAATTCTAGCACCAGACCTCCTCTGTAAATCTAAAGTGGTGACCTGTAAAGTCTTTTAAAGCGTCGCCTATGGATAGTAACATTTACGTAGTTTGTCGCCCTTGCACAGGTGTGCCTAATTTTGAAGCGTGATGTGTTTGGTATCTATTTACTCAGCATAACTTCATCTTTTACAAAAAAAATTGGGTTATGTATTGTTTTTTTTTTTTTTGCATTAAAATTCAAAAAAGTGTATTTTTTCCCCCAAAAAATCGCGTATGCAAAACCGATGCGCAAATACTGTGCGACTTAAAAAATTTCAAAACCCACCAATTTTATTCTCTAGGGCATGGGCGCGTAAACTCTGGGCCCCCCAGCTGTTCTGCAACTACAAGTCCCATCATGCCTCTGCCTTTGGAAGTCATGCTTGTAACTGTCAACAGCTTGCAGTGCCTCGTGGGACTTGTAGTTCCGCAACAGCTGCGGGGGCCACAGGTTGAACACCCATGCTCTAGGGCCTCTGCTTTAAAAAAAAAAAAATTATATAATGTTTGAGGGTTCTAAGTCATTTTCTAGCAAAAAATACTGATTATTACATGTGAACAAAAAGTGCCAGAAAAGACCCGGACTGGAATTAGTTAATTTTGAACTGTGAAAACGAACATATGAAGATCATATAGGGTACAAATATGAGCTTTCGGCTAAAAAAAGAGAAATGTATTTGCTTTTATTTTGTTCCTTTTCAATCAATGTACAGCGAATAATCTTTGGATTTTCCCCATTCCCAGTGTTTTCACTTTTAATAAAATAATGGTGCTGCTGCTCCAGATGGCTTCTACACAGATTTTATTGCTGATCTCCAGCCATGTAATTCCATCACGGCTCACAGGTCAGCATCGAATGCTGTCATTACTGTAATTAAAACTCTCAGGACTTCAAAACGGGTCAATACATCGCGGCGTCCGGCGGCAGCTTGAAATGACGCACATTCACGTCCAACATTAATACACCTCTAGAAGTTCCTGTCTTTATTTTTGCTGGAGTTAAATGGGGGGTTGAGATCTACCTCGCCCGTCCAACATCATGAATACAGATTGCGGCATCAACCTTATTTAGGGTCCTGTACATGTGCATTAATTGCATGGATCAAGGCTGTGAGTGGGTGGTCTATTTAGAGGCAGGGTCTGGGCAGAATAGCTCAAAAAGTGGATGTATTGCATAGTCCCTGCCTCTAAATATGTGGTGGGGACCATGCCTCACACCCACTTTTCCTGGCACCATTAAGGCAGCACAGATGTGGTAGTATGCTGCCATGGATTGACACCAGGAAAAGGACATCATGGTAAGTGATAACATTTTCTGCTTTCCTGGTGCTAACATGGCAGCATACCACCACATGTGTGATGCCATTGATTGGTGCCAAGAAAGGAAAATTAAGGTAAATATTGGATACAATGTTCCGTTTTCCTGGCACCAACATGGCAGCATATTACCACATGTGTGCTTACAGGGATTTGCACCAGGAAGGGAAAATTACGGTAAGTACTTGATACAATTTTCTGTTTTCCTGTTGCCAAATTGGTAGCATACTACCACATGTGTGCTGCCATGGATTGGCACCAGGAAAGGAAAATTATGGTAAGTACTTGATACAATTTTCTGTTTTCCTGGATCCAAATTGGTAGCATACTAGCACATGTGTGCTGCCATGGATTGGCACCAGGAAAGGAAAATTATGGTAAGTACTTGATACAATTTTCTGTTTTCCTGGATCCAAATTGGTAGCATACTAGCACGTGTGCTGCCATGGATTGGCACCAGGAAAGGAAAATTACGGTAAGTATTTATTTGATACAATTTTCAATTTTTAAGCTGTTATGCCAGTCTGCGCAGGACCAACCTAGAAAGTAGGAATAATTTGGGCATGCCCACTCATTCACACCATGAATCGCCCAGGGGCATGCTGTGCATTCCTGGGCGATTTTACATGCGATCTGGGTGCAGTGCTATTTCAGCCCGTGCATTTGAATGGACTAAAATCGCGCTAGACCGCACCAATAGTAGGGCATGCGCTACTTTTAAAAATGCATAGCGACTGGATCGTATCGTACCACTGCACCATGCAATTCTTTGCAGGGAGATGCATTTGCGACCTGTGTTTGGAGTGTCGTTGATTACACTGACAACCCTCCTACAGATTGCAAGTGCATCGCCATTTCAATGCAGTGTGGGAAACGCGCATGGAGCGTGGGTTTCCCGCACCGCGTTCTGATGTGAACTGGCCCTGAATACAGGAAAATTGAGTTATGGTTGTAACCTTTTCCCACTTTATACAAAACTATAAAACAAATTTGAGTGGAGTTGAGCTTTATGTATAAGAAAGGAAGGAAGAGAAGGGATGAAGGGGAGGAAGAAAGAAAGGCAAGGAAGGAAAGAATGAATGGAGGGGAAGGAACCGAAGGATGGAAAAAAAAAAAGAAAGGAAGAGATAGACGGGACAAAGAAAAGAAAGGAAGAGATAGACGGGACAAAGAAAAGAAAGGAAGGAAGGCATAAAAGAAGACAAGGAAGGGAGGAAAAAAGGAAGGAAGAAGATTTAAAAAAAAAAAGGCAGGAAGGAAAGAATGACTGGAAGGGAAGGAACCAAAGGATGGAAAAAAGAAAGGAAGAGATAGAAGGGACGAAGAAAAGAAAGGAAAGAAGGCATAAAGGAAGGGAGGAAAAAAGGAAGGAAGGAAGAAGATTAAAAAAAAAAAGTGGGAGGGAAGGGAAGGAACCAAAGGATGGAAAAAAAGAAAGGAAGAGAAATAAGGGACAGAGAAAAGAAAGGAAGGAAGGCATAAAGGAAGAAAGGGATGGGAGGAAAAAGAAGGAAGAAGATTAAAAAAAAAAAAAGGCAGAAAGGGAAGGAAGGAAAGAATGAATGGAAGGGAAGGAACCGAAGGATGGAAAAAAAGAAAGGAAGAGATAGAAGGGACGAAGAAAAGGAAGGAAGGTATAAAGGAAGAAAAGGAAGGGAGCAATAAAGGAAGGAAGAAGATTAAAAAAAAGGCGGGAAGAAAGGAAAGAATGAATGGAAGGGAAGGAACCAAAGGATGGGAAAAAAAGAAAGTAAGAGAAAGAAGGGATGAAGAAAAGAAAGGAAGGAATGCATAAAGGAAGGGAGGAAAAAAGGAAGGAAGAAGATTTAAAAACAAAAGGCGGGAAGGAAAGAAAGAATGAATGGAATGGAAGGAACCGAAGGATGGAAAAAAAGAAAGGAAGAGATAGAAGGGACGAAGAAAAGGAAGGGAGAAAAAAGAAGGAAGGAGATTAAAAAAAAAAAAGGCAGGAAGGGAAGGAAGAAAAGGAAACAAAGGCAGGGGGGAAAGAAGAAAGAAAGAAGGGAAGGAAGAATGAAAGAAAAAAAGGGAAGGAAAAAAAAGAAGGAATAGAGGGGAAGGATGGAAGAAAAAGGAAGGGGCGGAAGAAAAGAGAGGCAGAAAGGAAGAGAAGGAAGGGAGGACAAAAAGTAAGGTAGGGAAGGAAGGAAATAAAGAAACAAAGGGAGGGAGGGAAAAAAAGAATGAAAGTAGGGAGGGAGGAAAAGAAGGTAAGGAAGGAAGGAATGGCAGGGGCGGAAGAATAAAAGGAAGGAAAATTAAAATAAAGGGAAGAAGAACTAAAGAGAAGGAAGAATAAAAGGAAGGGAAAGAGGAATAAAAGGAAGGAGGAATAAAAGGAAGGAAAGAAAGAAACCCTATAGTTCTTCCTTCTTTCAAAATACTTCTGTGATAGACAGTTGTTGTAGCTGTAGCATGGACCATTGACCCCAGTCGCCCCCAGGCCGGAATTTGGACGCCTTCCCTGACAAGTCACTTAGTCGCATGCAGCGAGAGCTTGTACTCGGAATCCCTACCACGATAATGCATTCTGGAGCGCCGGTCCCCCGCCGCACGTGATCTTGTAATTTCGCAATCGTTATACCGGTAAATTCTCCAGTAACATCGGGTCACAAAAAGCACTTCTGTTATTACATCCCAACAAATCCTCAGAGACCACAGCTCCGGCGATGGGATTAATAGAGCGTTGATGTATAAAACATGAGATCGAATGGAGGGGGGCGGCGGGGGGAGGGAACGCGCCTTCATACAAGACGACTCCAGCGGGAAAGTTACACAATTAAATGTACTTTTTTTTACCTGCTATTACTGGCGGAACGCGCGGATCTCCGGGACGCTGGCTGCTTTTATATATAATCCTCCGTCTCTGCTCTGTGTCTACATTAATATTGATTTTTTTATTCTAAAAGGCAATCTCTTCAACGGGTAATTTCTGTCCTAGTTTGTGAAAACGCGTGTGATAATTGAAAGGATTCATAGGATGGCCATGAAAGGGAAGACTCATCAACAACAAGATTTTACAGCGTTTTTTTTTTTTTTTTTTCTCGCCTTTGGGACTTAAAGAGCTTTACAGGTCTGCGGTTTTATATTTACAGTGGCTGAACCCCTGGCATATTCTATGACAGCAGGCTTCATTAAACTGGTGCTGGTTTAGTAAATCTCTAGAGAGAGGATTCCTCTTGCAGAGGAAGTCAAAGCGGAACTTAACTGCATCTGAGCACCACGAACTGCACCATGCAGCGGCGCTGATCAGGCGGGACTGCGATATTGCGGCAGACATTCGGAACACTGACACTTTTTTGACACTTTTTGGGAACCAGTGACACTAAAACAGTGATCAGCGCGAAAAAATGTGCACTGTCACTGTACTAATGACACTGGCCAGGAAGGGGTTAAAGAGGGGCGATCAAAGGTTTAACTGCGTGCCTAGCCAGTGTTTGTGCACTATGGGGGAGGTGCTTATCCTAGGGGAAGGCATTGATCCATGTTCCTGCTTTGCAGGAATACAGCATCAATGCCTTTCCTACTGACAGAACGACAATCTGCCTTGTTCTGGCTCTCTGCCTAATGATCGCCGGCTGGGCGAGGAGACGCTTTCCTAGTCACCGCGACTTTTTATCCTATGCTGCAGTTTTTTAATACTTGATGCACCTTGTGTATAGTGCATTTATTTTGATTGAACGCCTTTCTCAAAGGTTTTTTTACACTGTTGGAAGCCCCATTTGTTTTCTTTTGGCTGTTGCTTGGCTGACATGAGATTTTGATTTTGCTGCGGGAGGGACGGCTGGAGAGACTTGTACTGCCTGCACTACTTCCTTATTGATGCTTGGAGTTGATATTTGACCTTCAAATATTTGATATTTTAGTTGTGCATTTGACATTCCGTAAAGGGGGTCCATCTCGTGGGGTAAGGGTACATCCTGACTGTATGTTGGTGACGTCACTTGGTGGAGGATATCGTTGGATATCATTTTGCACTAAATATTTATACAGCACTTTTTTTTTTTCTTGATCTATGGGATATATAGATCTGTCACCATGAAATCAGACCGAGACAGAAGTACAGTTAAATCACACTTGTTTAATAATAAAAGTAAATAGAACAAACGTAGTCAAAACATAGCCAAAGTTCAGGATCCGGAACAGATAGACAGCCAAGCCAGGCGTGAGGGAGCCGGAGATGAGCGTAGTAAAACAGCAAGCAGGATGTGGAGCCAGAAGGGATGTCAGCCAAGCAAGTCTTTTAACAGGAATGCAGGAGAGCGTCTCTGTGATGTTGACCATGACGAAGGCAGAGCTCCTCTGGACTGGACGGCTTAAGTGGGCAGGACTGACAAGCAGGATATCATCAACAGCTGAGTAACTGTGGAGAGAAAGGAGCTGGCAATTAGCCGACAGCTGAGCGGCCAGCTCAGAGAAGGAAGGGCTGAGCCCAGCCCTGACAAGATCATCCTGTTGAACTTTATTCTCATTATAGATCGTGTGTTGGTCTTTGTTCACATTAATGTTCACTCAGCCCAACTTTTTTATATTTTTAAATTGTTTTGTGTTCATCTCTCACATATATTGTTGCTACTTTTCGGTTACATTTTTACACATGCACAGTATTGTCTTCCGTTTTTCGTAATGGTCGGCGGGTGCCAGCGAACATCGAGTCTGCGATACCTGCAGATCAGTCTACAATCACAGCAGGAGTGGGCCGCGGGCGGCCCATGGGCGGCAATCACGCCCCAGACCCGGAAGTGACAGATCACGTACAAAATACGTGATGCGGTGCAGAGCGGCCCCCTCCTGCCGCAGTAGATGTACGGTGGGCGGTCTTCAAGTGGTAAGAACCCCAGCGTTGGTCCACTGATGTTTGTGTGAACTTTCCGTTTTGTTGAATAAAAGTGGGCTGCTACGCCATAAAATACAGTTTGGACCAGTGGCCGCCACTCATGCAGGGCACCGGACGCATTGGATTTCAATGTTTTTGGGTTTTTTTTTACGCATAAGATTATAGCCTGAGACTCTAATAGGCTTCAAAAGGGGTGTGCCTGGGGCGCATAGCACTGCGCCCCAAGCCCACCCGGTTGTGTGACATTAGCGAATTAATATTTGCTAATGTCTTCCTGTTTCTCCCCCCAGCCAATCAGGAAGCGCGAGTCCTAAGTCCTGATTGGCGGGGAGGAGAAGCAACCGCCGGGACTAGAGAGGAGACGCGGGGGGTGGGGGCGCGGAAGCCGTGACCTGGATGGAGTAAGTGTGGGGTTGGCGGAGGGGCCTGATGGATGATGGGCAAGCGATGCTGCAATCTAATTCCGGGGGTGGGGGGGGGGGCTGCGATTGAGCGAGTACTGGGGGGGGGTTTGTATGGCTGGCTGGGGGCCCACGGGCCGCCCCCCCCCCCCCCCCAAGAAAATTGAACATGAGCTGCCCCTGGTTTGGACCTTTTCATCACTTGTCACGGTATATAGCCACCTTTACATGATCTCGGCAAGGCGGACAATTCCTTTAAGAGTATAGAAATGTGGCGGCTTTGCTCTGTTTGTGTCAAAAATCCTATAATATATGTAAAAGTTATGCATGAATTTGACTTCATTAGGCCAGTTTTATGCACAGAGGAGAGGGAAAAAAGACTCCCTTTAATTATTTTAGCAATAACTCTTTGAAATCAACATCAACAAGCATTTTTATTCGTGTGTTTTTTTTAATTTTTTTTATGTAGCGAGGTAAAAGGACACTTTATAATTAATTTTTGCGTGGGTAACGTTCACCGGGGGGGACATTTGATGTAGGAAAAAAAAAAATTTGCCGAACACATGCAAATGGCTCTCTTGAAGGGCGTTACATTCGCTTTTTTATGTTTATTTCAAAGTGTCTCAGCGAGGAGACCGGCGATGAATTCTGAGCAGCGTATTGGTATGCCGGAAGGCGCAGCGGTGCGCGGCTCCTGGGGTGCATGGCATGCTTTTTTTTTTTCCTCTGCTCACATCGAAACCCGGGGCATCGTCTCGCTTTCCTGCGCGGTGACGGGCGTATTACGAAGCTTTTCAAAGCAGATGGCAGAACAAGGGAATTTTTTAGAAAGTTTGACTGTGCCAGGATCTGTCTCTCTCTCGCTCTCGGGGGGCTTCTGACACACTGGCTGTACAGTGTACTTCGGAGGATGACGGGGAATCACAAATAGACTGTTGTTTTTGGCTTTGACTTGGGCTCCCGCCTCCTCCGAACCGCCTTCGTAGTGCTTTTGTCTTGTTCACGACTCGAAATCAAGGGGGGGCTTTTCTTCTCTGCTGTTGTGTCAAGCAAGATGGTTCTGAGCAGTGCAAGACATGTCATCTTTGTTTAGTAAAGTTTATAGGTTTCCGTTGGGTCCGGAGGGATTCTGGTGATGTGCTCTCTTGCCGGGAATAATGATGGCTCTGGATAGTGGGGGGGTGGACACTCCTGTGTGATGTTGGGTCTACAGACACCAATGTTGGCCTAAGGGTACAATCAAAGTTGAGGGTAGGGCAACATCTGCTCTATGTTATCACTAACAAGGGATTATGGGAAAAACGCAGAGGCAGCATTCATGGCGGCTATATCCTCCTGCAGGCTAGTCCTATGATGGCTCGGTTTCTAATAAAAGGAGAAGGGATACATAAGTAGCAGAAATGATGGCTTGACAGTTTTATCTTCCTGTAGGAGTGCTTTGATAGATAATATAATATTTTCCATTTTTCTTTTCTTTTTGTCTAAAATCTGCATAACCAACTGTTCGAGAAGACCAAAAACCACCCCCTTTGGTCCAATTAAGACTTGTTTTGACATACCGTACCTTTTTGAATTTTAAAACTTATTTTTACAATATGACTTGTTGGAAAACCCAATGGGTGGGCTTTGAAGAGGAGAGGCCTGGGCGTCATTTTGTAAAGGAAGACGCACATGCTTTCTATCGCCAGTAGGATGTGGTGGTAGGGATACGCCTTGAAGATGCGCTAGAACAGTGGTTCTCAACCCTATCCTCAAGTACCCCCAACAGGCCATGTTTTGGGAATTTCTCTTAGATAAAATAGCTGGCCAAAATACCAAGCCATTGACTCTGATTTAAAGCACCTGTGCAAGATAAAGAAAAACCTGCAAACATGGCCTGTTGGGGGTACTTGAGGACAGGGTTGAGAACCGCTGCACTAGAAGACCTTGCCCAAATACAATAGAGGGTAGGTGATCTCAGTCTGAGGTCTCAAGTGGTGGGTCTCCAGTATTGGATGATGGCTTTTTTTTTTTTCTATCTATGAGGTCACATTTGAACATAGGATGTTCTGCTGGAAGAGAGATATATGACTGTATAGAGAGACGGTTCTATTTATTGTATTTATTAAAGGCGTGGATCCTGAAAAAGCGAGTCTTTCGTGAAATGCGTTGGTCCTAGATTCCAAATACCACCATATTGGTTATATCAGCCTTTTTCAACCAGGGTGCCTTAAGGTTTGCTCAGGGGTGCCTTGGCAAAATGCCTAAAGTTTGTCCAAAAGTCGTATATATGCCAGCGGGTGGATGAAACCTTTTAGTTGCACAAAGCCACAGGCTTTCATTGTGCACAACCTTACAACCTTCATTGTACATTGTGCACAACCTTACAATCTTCAATGTACTTTGTGCACAACCTTCTAGCCGCCGGAGTCCTAACAAACTTTGATGTCATCGGTAGATGAGGAGGCTGTTGAGCGCTTCCACAGCATCCTTGTTTGCTCCTTCCCTGCCGCTCTCTGTCCACACTGGGGTCACTTTAGTTAAATGAGGGAGAGAAACGAAGAGAAACATTGGAAATACTAGTCAGTACCAGCGTGTAAAGGTGACTTGGAAATTTGACCTGGAAGAGTAAATCATGTTGGGTGTCCATGTGCGGATGTTGCTGCGTTAGGTTAGTTTTTACATTTCAGAATGTGGTGCCTTGAGATTCTGCAGAATTTTAAAGGGTTCCTTGACTGCAAAAAGGTTGAGAAACACTGGGTTATAAAGTATACATGAATGTTTTTTTGTTTTTGTATTTCTTTCTAATACAATGTAAAAAAACATTATTGACTTTTTAACTGTAATTTCACGGTGGCACATATAAAGTCCCAATTTCCTTTACCGCCCTCCTGGTGTTGGGGAGTGAAAGGGTTTTTATATGGCTTTTAAATAGAAATGCTCAGCTTTCCATATTTTACAACTTATCCCAGTACACAGAAGGGCGGAAAGGGTGTAAGGAGTCAATGCCTTGACTTGTGTAAATTGGAGCTTGAGCTATTGAGCTCTGTAAACCATGATAGCAAAGCAGATAAGGAGAGCAAGTTAAATTCAAGAAACAGTCAAAAAGCTGCAGCTGCTGGCTGAAAATGGAAATGCAAGATGTGTTTATCTGACTTGGAGACCCTGTCACTTAGTGTATTCAGGTGATAATGGGAGAGTGTCTTAGGAGTCCACCCTCCTAGTCCTTTACACTTGCCTTGCTTGTGGTCCCCCCGCTGCTCTGTTGGAACCCTCCTTAAATACCACATGTTTCTAGGTATGGTGGAGCATGTGACCTCCTATAAGGATGCAGTGCTCTTGCCCGAACAGGCAGTTGCAGGACCTGAGAAGGACATCATCGAAACCTGTGTAAGCTTTGACACCCAACTCTGATAAAGTAACAGAGTTCCAAATTAACATGGCGAATGTGAAAACAGGGTGGTCAGGGGGTGGGCTTTCAATAAAACCCCTTACGTTTCTATATGTGCCAGCTGTTCTGGATTTGCCAGGAAAGTCCTGCATCTTGGCTCTCTGTCCACTCGATGTGCTGCCATGGGCCAAGTCCCGGGATCACAACATTAATCTTATTTGAGTTACTGCACATGCGCAGTAACTCAGAAAGGCATTAGCTGTGATTAATTGAGGTGGTGAATGAGCAATTCCTGAATATTTAGAGGTGGGTTCTGGGTGGGACAATCCATAAAGTGGGCGTGATGAGCAGTTCCTGCATATTAGGAGGTGCAGTCTGGGCTGTCGCGACTGATAAAGTGGGCATGATTTGGGTGCAGCCACCTGGGAAGGTGGTAGGACAAAATGCAGACGATGGGTTGCAAAGGTAAATGAGGTCATCAGTGGCTGGTCTCCCCATATTTAGAAGTGGGATCTGAGTGGAACAATCCATGAAGTAGTCTTGACGGACAGTCAGTGGATTTTTAGAGGCCGGGGCCTGGGCTGGACCAACCAGTAAAGTGGATGTGATTTGGGTGTACCCCACCCCGGAAAGTGAGAGAACAAAATACAGACTATGGGCTGTAATGGCTTTAACTGGTTTAAATGATGTCATGAGTGACCAGTTTCTCCATATTTAGAGGTGGGATCTGAGTGGAACAATCCATGAAGTGGTCTAGATGGGTTTGGGCTGGACCAACCAGTAAAATGGACATGATATGTGTGCACCCACCTGGAAAGTAGGAGGAGGACAAAATGCAAACCATGGGTAGGGTTAATGGTGTCTGGGGAGCTGGGACCATGTTGGGAAGTATGCCTTTCCCTGAAGGTCTCTCTTTAAAAACAGGATTTTAAAATATTGTTTTTTTTTTTTTTTTAGTCTAGACCTTAAAAAAGAAAATATATTTATAAACCACAACAATACACTTGCCTTGCTGTCATGCTCCGAGCCCAGCGATAGGAAATAATAGCTGCCTCCATCCTTGGTTCACCTGGGGTCCCTCTTCCCCATCTCAGAAAGGTTGGCAGTTGTGTGATCTCTTGTCATAAATGTTTTGTTGGGTTTTATTTTGGGAAGCGGCGATGACTCTCGTGTAAGGTATCTGTTGAAGTGAAACTCTTTGTTCTTGACTCGAAAGTCACTCTTTTCCTCTCCTCCTCCCTTCGCAGCCAGATGGGACATTTCACGCTGACTCCTATCAAAGTCGGAGCTTTTCAAACAGTTTACTTAGTTCAGTAATTGCAGCATTCCTCTACTTTGCTGCGGGGCTGTGGAACACCAGCGGTGGAGGTGGTTCGGTTCACCCTCGTTAATAGACCAGGGACAAAAAACTGCCACTAAACGGTTATAAAACCTATATATGAGCTGTGCATTTAAAGGGATGCGTCATCTCCGTATTTAACAAATAGTGTCAATCAATTAGAATTCTCTTTTTTGCAGGTTCAGGCTGATGGTGCTGAGACACAAGCGCGGTGAGGGGCGGGATCTGTGTGCAGACTGAGGTTATGATTTGCTGACTCTGCCCAAACAAACTATCAGTGCAACTACTTGCAAGCAGATCCCACTTAAAGCGGAATTTAACAACGCAATTTTTTTTTTAATGCCCCCCCCCCCCCCCCCCAGGTGGTTTATGGCATAATGTGCTAGTATGCACCGCTTATTAGCACATCATTGTCGACTTACCTGTCAAACAAAGCCCTCCAGCGCTGCGGTGTCAGTGTTTCAGCTGGTGCTTCCATCTTCTCCTGATCCTCCATATCTGGGTTTGCACTGTTTGACCACGATGACGTCACATCTGCACATGCGCACGGAACTCACATCACAGTGCAGGGCGGTGCAATAAGTGTTTCCATCTTCTACCAGTCTTCCTTCTGTGTTTGCACTGTTTGATGATATCACTTCCATGTATGTGCACAGGAGTCACATCATCGCGGCACAGACATAGCCATAATTGTTTTCATCTTCTCCCGTTCCAACTTCCAGGTTCACACTGTTTTTAAACGCAATGACGTCATTTGCATACATCATGGCACAGAGCGGTGCCATACAGGTTTCCATCTTCTCTCATTCTTCCTTCTGGGCTCACACTGTTTAAATGCGATGATATCAGTTTCACGCATGCACATGGGAGTCAAACCATCGTGGTACAGAGCATAGCCATAAATGTTTCCATCTTCTCCCTGTCTTCCTTCCGGGTTCACACTGTTTATCACGATGATGTGACTGCTATGCACATGTATGGAAATGATGTCATCGCATTCACTTACCTACACTATGGACTACTATCTCTGGCCAGGCTTCTATCTCTGGCAAGTCCCACTAACCAAAACGCCCTACATTCCATTTACCTCCATCACTTCTGTGCAAGCACACAGGAGTCACATCGTCACGGCACAGAGCATAGCCATAAATGTTTCCATCTTCTCCCAGTCTTCTTTCTAAGCTCACACTGTTAGAACATGATGATGTGAGTTTCATACGTGTGCACAGGAGTCACATCATCATGGCACAGAGCGGTGCCATAAATGTTTCCATCTTCTCCCGGTCTTCCTTTCCGGGTTCACACTGTTTGAACACGATGACGTCGCTTCCATGCATGCACATGGGAGTGAAATCATCATGGCACAGAGCATAGCCATAAATGTTTCTATCTTCTCCTGGTCCTCCTTCCGGGTTCACACTGTTTGTCACGATGATGTGACGGCTATGCACAGGAGTCACATCATTACGGCACAGAGCATATAGCCATTAATGTTTCCTTCTTCTCCCATTCTTCCTTCTGGACTCACACTGTTTAAACGCGATAATATCACTTCCACGCATGCACATGGGAGTCAAACCATTGTGGTACAGAGCATAGCCATAAATGTTTCCATCTTCTCCCTGTCCTCCTTCCGGGTTCACACTGTTTGTGATGATGTGACTTCTGTGCACATGTATGGAAGTGATGTCATCGTGTTCACTTACATACACTATGGACTACTATCTCTGGCCAGACTTCTATCTCTGGCCAGTCTTGCTAACCAGAGCGCCCTACATTCCATTTACCACCATCACTTCTGTGCAAGCACACAGGAGTCACATCGTCATGGCACAGAGCATAGCCATAAATGTTTCCATCTTCTCCCAGTCTTCTTTCTAAGCTTACACTGTTAGAACATGATGACGTGAGTTTCATACATGTGCACAGGAGTCACATCATCATGGCACAGAGCATAGCCATAAGTGTTTCCATCTTCTCCCGGTCTAACTTCCAGGTTCACACTGTTTAAACGCGATGACGTCACTTTCATACATGTGCACAGGAGTCACATCATCGTGGCACAGAGCGATGCCATAAATGTACCCTGAGATGCACATGCACAGCTCAGAGTGCATTACCGCTGACAGGGCGGGAGAAGCATTTACGACAGAAGAGACCACTAGGGTCCCTTGTCATAAAACCCTACGTGTACGTGGCTTTTCAAAACTACAAATTCCGCTTTAAAGAAATATAAGTCAGCAGATACAAATACTGTAGCTGCTCACGTTTAAAAATCAGGTCCAGGAATGCCTGGAGTCCAGTGTTGTCTTCCTGCGGCATCCAGTGCGAGTAGATCATGCCCCATCTTTGGTGTCAGTGGGAGGAATAGTGCCCCATTGTTGGTATTAGTGGGAGGAATAATGCCCCATCGTTGGTATCAGTGAAAGGAATTCTACCCCATCGTTGGTGACAGTGGGAGGAATAGTGCCCCATCGTTGGTGCCAGTGGGAGAAATAGTGCCCCATCGTTGGTGCCAGTGGGAGGAATAGTGCCCCATCGTTGGTGCCAGTGGGAGGAATAGTGTCCCATCGTTGGTATCAGTGGGAGGAATAGTGTCCCATCGTTGGTATCAGTGGGAGGAATAGTGTCCCATCGTTGGTATCAGTGGGAGGAATAGTGTCCCATCGTTGGTATCAGTGGGAGGAATAGTGCTCCATCGTTGGTATCAGTGGGAGGAATAGTGCTCCATCGTTGGTATCAGTGGGAGGAATAGTGTCCCATCGTTGGTATCAGTGGGAGGAATAGTGTCCCATCGTTGGTATCAGTGGGAGGAATAGTGCTCCATCGTTGGTGCCAGTGGGAGGAATAGTGCCCCATCGTTGGTGCCAGTGGGAGGAATAGTGTCCCATCGTTGGTATCAGTGGGAGGAATAGTGTCCCATCGTTGGTATCAGTGGGAGGAATAGTGTCCCATCGTTGGTATCAGTGGGAGGAATAGTGCTCCATCGTTGGTGCCAGTGGGAGGAATAGTGGCCTATCATTGGTGTCAGTGGAAGGAATTCTGCCCCATCGTTGGTGTCAGTGGGAAGAATAGTGCCCCATTGTTGTCAGTGTGAGGAATAATGGCCCATCATTGGTATAGTGCTTTTTCCGTCGGTGGATCTAGATAGATTCTTTAACACACTTTGATTATCATTTATGTTATTTTTTTTTTTTTTTAAACATGACTATAATTTCACAAGGAAGGCCCATCATGACTACAATACTGCTGTGTCACCAGAAGGCCAATCTTGGATGGCCCAGAAATATTCCTCCTGGCAGGAGTTTTTCTTTTTTATCTTCTCATCCCTTCCCCTGAGATCGGTGAGGTGGATGAAGGACGCGGTTGGATGTTTGAAATATGTGTGCGGTGTCTCTTTTATGCTTTACCTGCCTTTTAATTTTACTATTGCTGTATAATTGATATCGATCCAGTCCATATAGCTGTTGACGGGGAGATTATTTTTCCAGAAATCGGACAAGGCGGAGGTTTTCTTTACAGTCTCCAAAGGACCTGGTGAAAATCTGTCCTTTTTATTTAAAGGTTTTTATGGGGGTGGCAATTTGGGTCTATAATTTTTTACACTTTATTGGCTCTTCTTAGTCAATCAGTACTCCTGTTATAACTGTATCACCTATATATAGTCCTGGGATGTGATGGCCTGCATTCGTTTTTCTTTTTTGGGGATTTTTTTTTTTTTTCATTTTTCACCTGCGATCCTGCCAGTAACATACTTCCTGACCTAGGGTGACAATGCCCACTGTTGAGTTAAATTTACGGCTCTGCAATTGGCAAAGCACATGGAGAGCTCTAGTTTTGGCTCAGCAGGGGGAGTGTCAGACCTCTGCAGGGAGACCCCTGCTTCCATATAGGGAGCAAGGACATGCTGGCAGGGCACAGGCTTTTCCATCCAGGCTGTGGCTGTTTTCCAAAAAAAAAAAAAAAAAAAAGAGCTGGAAGACTTTGCACACCTGACTACAATGCGATGTTTCAGCAGGAATGTGGTGGTGTGCAGTTTCGGGAACTCCAGCACTGAATGTATGTACTGACAAAGGGTGCTGGGGTGTGCTAGAGCACAGGTGTCAAACACAAGGCCCGCGGGCCGAATCCGGCCCTCAAGGCCATTTCATGTGGCCCTCGCACCTCTCGGCAGCTGCAGGAGAGCTCCAGCCCTCCTCCAGACCCTTACTTTCTGCTTTCAAGCAATGCATCCAGCTTCTTCCCAGCAGGAGCATAAGGAAAGGGGGGTGCACTGTTATGTAAGGGAGAGTGGGGGACTCAACTTCTGATGGTGGGGTGGCTCCTGACATCTAATGTAAAGTGAAGTAGACGCGCTGGACATCTAATCTTACAGATACAACCGGCCCTTTTGAGGGCAATCATAATGCTGATGCGGCCCACAATGAAATTGAGTTTGACACCCCTATGCTAGAGGGTCTATTGATGCTAGCTGGGAAATCTACTTTTGGTGGTGGTGGGGGGGGGGAATGTACCGTTGATGAAAGAATCTATTGTTGCTGGTGGTGGTAGTGGGGGGGGGGGTCTATTTTTGGTGGTAGGTCTATTGTTGGTGGTGGTGGGAGGTCTATTGTTGCTGGTGGAGGGTCTATTGTTGCCTGAAGGAGGTCTATTGTTGCTGGTGGGGGTTTATTCTTGCCAGAGGAAAGTCTATTGTTGCCTGTGGGGTCTGTTGTTGCCTGGGGGGGGGGGGAGTGTCTATTGTTGCTGAAGGTATCTATTATTGTTGGGGGGGCGGGGTAATATTGTTGCTGGCTGCTGTGGATCTATTTTACTGACTTTCTTGTTATTAACGAATTACTTAGCGACACAAAAAAATAATTGGTTCTATATTTACTAAAAATGGGTGGCGCTCGAAGGTGGAGGCAAGAGACAGTGCTCGGAGGTGGGTAGGGGGTGGTAACAAGGGGTGAATCGGGGGGGGGGGGGGGGTTCCTGCACCCATTCCCTGAGAAAAATGCCCTGCCTGCACATAATTGATGAAAAAGTTGAGTTGGACTTTACTCTAGCCCCCCCCCCAGGTGCACATATCTACCTTTTCCCATAACTCAAGCACCAAGAGCAAAGAAAAGTCCTATGCAAAGTTCCAGTCACCAGAGCAATGGACTCCCCATGTGACAGTGTTGATTGTCGCAGTGTGTTCACATGGAGTAAGTCCCTTGCTCCTCCATACCTTGAAGTATTGGGTATTTTTAGTTTTGGCGCTCAAAGATGTGGTGGGAAAATGAAGGAGAGGTAAGTCTCTGCTGGTGGGTGGTGGTGGGGGGGGGGGGATAAAGCAAACCAGTTCTTTTGCCCTATGATGAGGTCATCCTTCTTGCAGTCCTGTCAGTCTCATTCATCGAGAATTGCTGAGCCAGCACAGAGCCTATTGAGCAATCTACCTGCTGTCAATCCATGACATGCCATACGTGAACTCTGGAGAACCTCTGAGCTCCAATGTGTTGGATCAGCACATTTCAAATGGGCCCATGTATTGACCCGGACTAATAGTTGTACGCAGCAGTTTACAGACAGCTCGGGCTGACTGCAGAGTTGATGATTGTTGTATGATTTTTCTCTAAATTGCTAAACAAGCAGCAAGTGAATGCAGGCGCCAGCACACATGTACCTACCTAGCTGTCAGCCTTCCTGGGAAGCTGGAAACCAAAGGTGTTCCATTATGCAAGTACCTGAAGCTGGCATGGTGGAAGACTCGAGCCTGCACCTTCCTGTCCATCCCTATTGGTCGTAGTGTAGTGTCCAACTCTGGACCATAGTAGATTTTACATAATAGAGTGTGGTTTTGCAGCTCCTAGGTGCTCTACAAAGTGCACACAAGTAGCTGTTAGTTCTACTGTACTTGCATGCACCTTGTAGGCCAGGAAAGTAGCTTGGAGGAAGCATGTCCTCTGTCTCCGCACTTCCGGTTGTAAGAGGGGCTTGTGACTGGCTAGATGTTGGTGCCAAGAGTACAAGTCCCTGCCCCGCTCCTCTCTTTGCTAAAACAGTGATCTTCCTGCAGAGGGTGTACCTTCTGCCATCTTGTGCCTCCCTACATGCTTCCGCCGTGCGTCTCCTCTCCTCCTCCTAGGCGTCCAATAGGATCGCCTGTCCTTTCAGCCGAATGGGTGACGGGTATTAGACCCGCTTCCCGATTGGCCTGGAGGAGGATCAGTGTTGCAACAGCGAATATTCATTCGCTGTTGCAACACACCTGGGTGGGCTCCGGTCGCGTCCCAAGCCCACCGTATTTTGAAGCCTCTGGCTCTAATCAGGTGCTTGAAAATAACTCTGGCCGCTGTAATTCATGGGCTCGGTGCCCTGAAAGGGGCTGGACACATGAAAAGGGGGTGGCCGCAGCAGCCAAGGATAGATTCATGAATCTATTCATTGAATATAGGGGGCGGCACCTGGGCACCCCTGATGGATGGGCCCCGCCCCTGCCTAAAAGACCTTTCTCAACCCACCCTAGCCCCCACCTTTATAAAGGTCAGGAAGTCTACAGCTGACTCTTCTGAGTGCAGGTCTATTTCTCTGGCCTCCACACCTGTCCAGGGCCTTCATTTGCTGGCCACAGCTACACAAGGCTTTTTTTTCTCAGAGAATAGGTGCAGGAACTCCCCCCCTTCTAAGTCACCCCTTGTCTCCGCCCACTACCCACCTCCGAGCACCGTCCCTTGGTTCCACCCACTATCCACCTCCCAGTACCACCCCTTTTTGAGAATACAAGTATCATCATACAGTATCTGTGGCGCTAAGTAATTTGTATAGCATTTGTTAGCAGCAAAATAGATCCCCTGCAGCCAGCAACAATAGATCCCCCAGCAACAATAGTTCCCTCACACAACAATGCCCCCTCGCAACAAAAATCCCCCCCCAGCAGCAACAGCAGATTTCCTAGCAGCCACCATCAGTAGACCCTCCAGCAGCCAGCAACAATAGACATCTCTCTCAACAGTAGATTCCTCTCAGCAACAATGGACCCCCTCCCAGCAACCATAGATCCTCCACCAGCAACAATAGACCCCTGTGCAAAAAAAGAACCCCACCAGTGTAGTCACTATAGACTACAGATCCCCCAGTGGCAATCATCAATAGACCCTCCAGCACATCCCCAGCACCCCTTTCCATTACATAAACTTAGTGCTGGAGGTGCCGGAACTGTGTTCCCCTATGTTCTCCCTGAAAATAAGCCCTGCATCTACATATATGTAGGGTGTTTTGGCTCCCATGCTCCAACTGCACTAGGGCTCCTACCAACCTGGCTTATATGTGGGCACTGGCTCACCCATTACATCACTATAGGGGGGGCTCTAACTAAAAGGGGCCTAGCACCTGATGACACAACCTTCTATAACCAGACACTATTCTGTAACAGAGCCACCTACTGGCCGACTAGCTGCACCTTCCTACACAGTGATCGGACTGCAACATTTGTTTACGTCGTAGCGAGTCTCAAGGTTCGAGGCTCGAGAAGGAGCTATCGGACATTTGTAAACACAGCCCAAAACTGCACAGGCACCAATCATTGTCTTATCTTGGAGTCAATATCTCCATCCAGAGGAGGTCAGAGCTTCCTGATGGGCTTGAAGATTATAAGCCACAACATTTTTTTTATCTTTTGGATATTCACTTTAAGCTTGTGTTTATGTGTCTCCAGGTTTTTTTACAATCTCGTTAAAAAACAAAATAAAAAATATCCAAAAGACAGAGAGGAGGCTGGCGGCTCCCCTGGAGTGCCTCTCATGCCAGCTGCCACTCGGCGACACTCTAAGAGACTCAACCCTGCCTGGAGAGCTCTCATCTCACCCTCCAAGGAAAGGAAATCAACTTCAGAAATCTGCTCCAGAGACCGTCCTTCACCCCCGCTAGATAAACCGCTTCATTCCCGCCGCCGAATAGTGGCAAAGTCATTAGAAGCCGCACTTGTCTTGCCAAGCGCTTCTTCCTGAGCGCAAATTGTCACATTTGTCTTCTGTAGATTTGAGGCTGGAATAGTAATTAAATAATATGAATGCAATTTGGGTTTTATATAGAGAAGGAGAAGATTGATTTATAGAGAACATCCAATCCCCCCCCGTCCTGTATGATTTATAGTAAAAAGAAATGTATGGAAAGCGTGGGTCTGACTGCACTGAGCAATGCAGAAGAGATTGATTGGCTTACGGTCCACACCCGCCCACTCTCAGCCGCAGCGCAGGGGATTGTGGGAAGTGTTGTGTGTGTGAAGAAATGTGTGTAGATTGATTTTTCAGACAATAAGGCTACATTCACATGGCTGGCCAGAGGCGCATAGGTTTGCTGCGTTCAGAGACGGCGCCTCCGAATCTGCGCTACAGTCGCATGCAAACTGGCTAGTTAGCTGCAGCCGGAACTCTACAGAAATGATGACCCTGTATGGCACGCCGGTGTCTTGCCGAGAAAGTTCCCTCGACGGATAAGTTCCCCCCTGTACTGCGCAGGCGCAGCGCCTGCGCAGTACAAACTACCTAGTAGCCGCCGGAGATAGCCGAACGACAAAATCCACAATCAGCTGTACACGGCGCCTGCGCTCTGGGTCCAGGTTCCTTCCCCACCATCCAAGTGGACCTAGAGGGGGAATCTAAAAGAGCCGAGCGAAGCGAGGCTGTGCCCGAAGCGTGGCGAGCGAAGCAAGCCCGCAAGGGGCCCTCTTATAGGCGCTGTGTACACCTGATTTTCCCCTATTTATCTTCGGCTATTTCCGCCGGATCCTACTGCGCAGGCAGTAGGGGGGTCCTTATCTGCCGAGCGGAACTTTCTCGGCAGAACACTGGCAGTACCCAGGCTGATATGATGGAAAGCTCAAGTTTCCCCCTTCCTGTGCATTCTTATTGGCTCTAGTATAGTGCTGTAGTTGACAGGCCCAAGCTCTTGACCACCTTGCTTACATAATTTGTAATAAAAACATCTTTGCCATTGTAAAGGGGTTGTAAAGGATTTTTTATTTTTTTATTTTAAATAACAAACATGTTATACTTGCCTCCACTGTGCAGCTCGTTTTGCACAGAGTGGCCCCCGAACCTGGTCTTCTGGGGTCCCTCGGCGGCTGTCTCAGCCCCTCCTCGCAAGAACTAACCACCTTCATGCGAGCTCTCTTGCATGGTGTTTAGTTCTTGCGGGCACGCTCCCGTGATACAGCCGGCGGCTATAGCCGCTCACTGTATCACTCGGCCCCGCCCCCCAGCGCGCCGTGTCATTGGATGAGATTGACAGCAGCGCGAGCCAATGGCTGCGCTGCTTTCAATCCATCCACTCTAGCCAATCAATGGCCAGGCTGAGCAGTGAAGAGGACATCAGGGGGCGAGCGCAGCAGGTTTAGGGGCTCGGGTAAGTAAAACGCAAGAAGGGGGGGCAGTATTGTCGGATGTTTTTTCATCTTAATGCATAGGATGCATTAAGGTGGAAAAACGCGAACCTTTACAACCCCTTTAAGATTCCCTCCAGCCACTTTGCATATTATTTTATATATACTGCGATTCTGTACTTGCCAGATATGCTGCAGAAATCTCCCTCCACTGAGTCTGGCTGCAGCCATTTTAACTGTGGGCAGCTGAAGCTGCTGCCTGTTCACTTCCTGGATTTACACAGAGGCACGCCTCCAGCAGCTTTCATTGGCCCTCTTATGACTCGCCCCCTTCCCTTCCTGGCAAACTCTCACAAGGGTGAGAGAGAGAGCTGTGCATGATGTCATAAGCCTAGGCTAATGACCAGACAAGAAACAGGAAGTGGGCTGTATAAGGGATTTACTGGCAGGAAAAAAATGTTTTACTATCCAGAGAAAGTGAGAAAAGCAGTTTCCTCAGTCTCCTCTCCCTCAGTGATCAGACTGCAACATTGTAAGGAAGCATTTCCTCAGTCTCCTCTCCCTCAGTGATCAGACTGCAACATTGTAAGGAAGCATTTCCTCAGTCTCCTTTCCCTCAGTGATCAGACTGCAACATTGTAAGGAAGCATTTCCTCAGTCTCCTCTCCCTCAGTGGTCAGACTGCAACATTGTAAGGAAGCATTTCCTCAGTCTCCTTTCCCTCAGTGATCAGACTGCAACATTGTAGCAAGTGATAAGGTGAGATGTTGCAGCAGGGGCTGATCTGTGTGTTGTGAACAGCACAGGCACCAGGGTTTTATGCGATCGTCTCATCTTGGAGTCGGCATCTGCATCCATGGAGGGAACAAAAATTTCCAACACTAAGGGGTTGATTTACTAAAGGCAAAAAGACTGTACACTTTACAAGTGCAGTTGTTCCAGAGCTTGATAAATGAGATGAAGCTTCACTTGCAATGTCAGCAGAGCTCCTCCTCATTTACTAAGCTCTGGAGCAGGGGGTAGGCAACCTTAAAGAGGTGGAGATCTACCTGAACAACACGGGAGAAGTCAAAGATCCCCGGGCACAGTGTCGCCTCCTCACACCTGATTTAAACCTCTAATTGCCGTACTACCGCGTCACAATCGTGTGCATTGCACGGCAATCATGGGTTTAAATCAGCTTCATACTGACCTGAAGATCTCGTCTTTCCTGCTGCTGGCACCACTCTAGAGACCGCTAGCCAGGATAAGAGGTGGAGTGCAGTTGGTATCACTTGGCATGGGACAGGAGCCGGCACTACATAGGAGGCATCGGCTTATGCGGCTCTTGCTCCCTACTACAGCTCCAACTTTACAAGTAATCCCTCTGCATTGCACTCTGTTTTATGATCTGGGATGGCGGGTCAGCAAGCCCAGACTGCGATCTACCGAATGGTATACAACCGCTTTAAGCCCATGTGAATGTAGCCTTAGCCCCGGTTCACACAGGGGCGGCACGACTTGCAGGTCGCCTCAGCGAGGCGACCTGCAAACGACTTCCGCGGCGACTTGCAAAACGACTTCTGTATAGAAGTCTATGCAAGTCGCCCCAAAGTAGTACAGGAACCTTTTTCTAAGTCAGAGTGACTTGCGTCGCTCCTATTAGAACGGTTCCATTGTACAGAACGGGAGGCGACTTGTCAGGCGGCTAGGTCGCCTGACAAGTCGCCCCTGTGTGAACCGGCTCTTAGGGGTTGATTTACTAAAGGTAAATGGACTCTGCACTATGCAAGTGCAGTTGCTCCAGAGCAGGGGTCAGCAACCAGTCGATCACGATCTACCAGAAGATCGTGGCCAGGTGAATACCTGGCCACGATCTTCTGGTAGATCATGATCGACTGGTTGCTGACCCCTGCTCTGGAGCAACTGCACTTGCAAAGTGCAGAGTCTATTTACCTTTAGTAAATCAACCCCTAAGGCTACATTCACATGGTCTTAAAGCGGTTGTATACCCACACAGAATTTTTTATTATTTTTTTTTAAAACAAAAAAACCTGCAGGGCAAAGGCATAATGAGCTAGTATACAGATTATACTAGCTCATTATCCAGCCAGCAAAGGCCCTAGGCCTGGGCCAGGATACACAGCGTTGCTTTCCGGCAGAGCCCGATGGATCGATACGTGTGTAGGCTCATCCACATCTGATGGAATGGGTTCCTCTATACACCCAACTGAGGTGGCTTGAGTGGATCACCAGCTCTCAGCTCGTAGTGGAATGAAACGATCGAAGGAAGACTGATTACCGTTGAAAAAAAAAAATCCAGGTTTTATTTTAAAATGCACTTGCAAACGCTAAAATAGCACAGCAGAGGCGGTTCTAGGCTTTGTGAGGCCTTAGGCAAAACTTACACATGAGGCCCCACAGACTGGGACGCTCCGTGATGAGGCCGCTATTCCTCAGGCTGCGGGCAGTATCTGATTTGTCCGTCAGCTCCTAAGCCACAGAGTCCCAGTGGGGGTAGGCGGAGCCGCTGGTGTCAACTTCAGTGATTGAGAACAGGCAAACTAGGTGGCCGCGAGGCCCCTGTAAGTGCGAGGCCTTAGGCGACCGCCTAATTTGCCTAATTAGAGAGCCGCCTCTGTAGCACAGGTATAGCGTTGGCGCGGCCGCCTGCAGTGCGGTCCGTGCGCGCCGACGTCATGGCCGACTCCGTCCATTCACATGGGCACCCAAGGGGTCCATCGTTTTTTGTTGCATTCAGAGGGTGGCTGAGCGATTGGCTGCGAGCAGTTTGTATGCGGCCCGAACCGCGCGGAAACGCCGGCCCTGACGCACACGCTGGCTGCATTTCTACATTCTATGGATTGTTCCATTTTCCAAGTTTACTTTCTAAAGGATTCATTTATTTCACATTATAGAAGCCCATAAATCTGCAGAGCAATAGATGGGCGGTGACGCAGAACATTGCGCTAATATTTTTTTTCATTCCAGGCAGTTTCCCGGCCGTGTAATGGAGCCGGCACGATGGCATTTCACATTTCTCATTTCCCCGTCACTTCTGAGAAGGATGTTTAATTGTCATTCTTGTCGTTCCTGGCGTGAAATTGCGCGCTTATTGACTGCTAAATGTCACTGGCGCTGTAATAACGGCGCTCTGCAAATACTCTTAAGCGGGCAATAAGCAAATCTTGAGTTTAATATTCATCCTTAATGTATAGAGCATTACATAGAGAAAAATCAGCCGTTTTCATCCTTCTGTGGGGGAAAATTCGCTTGTAACAGGGAATTGTACTGCCTTCTTTGTTATGCATTTTTATATTTTTAATATGTTATTGGCTTACTTTTTTTTTTTTTCTTTTTATGCATGTTTAATCGTCTATATATGCATGACTGTTTTCTTATACACAGTTCTAATTCTTGCTGATTGCTTGTTGGATAAACCTCCCAAAGACTGTATTGTCTTCATTAGTATGAGCATGCTGATGAATAAATCATTTTTTATTATTAATGATTCATAAAGCGGAGACGCATACCAATAGTTGAGTACGTTAAGTGCGTTTTTATTTCATTATAAAAAAGAAAAATCAAAAAAGATGATCCAACCTGTTTCTTGGATTCTAAATAGGGACTTGCTCAGTGTTCGGTCTGACACTGACTGTTCAGACTGAATGTTTAGGGCATCTGGCGTGGACAAATGTGACCCCTTACAGCTGTTAAAGGTTGCTAAGGAAGCAGCGGTAGCGTGCACCCGCTGCATCCTTACCAACCACTGACATCACCGACCCATTCCAGCTGTTATCGGTTACTAAAGAAGCAGCAGGTGCGTGCACCTGCTGCATCCTTACCAACCACTGACATCAGCCAGCTGATTCCAGCTGTTAACGGTTGCTAAGGAAGTTGCATAAGCGTGCACTCGCCACGCCTTTACCAACCACTGACATCACCCGCCCCATTCCAGCTGTTAACGGTTGCTAAGGAAGCAGCGGGTGCATGCACCTTCCGCGTCCTTGCCAGCGACTGACATCACCTGGCCCATTCCAGCTATTAATGGTTGCTAAGGAAGGTGCATGTGCGTGCACCTGCTGCATCCTTACCAACCACTGACATCAGCCGGCCGATTCCACCAGTTAATGGTTGCTAAGGAAGTTGCACGTGCGTGCACTCTCCACGCCCTTACCTGCCACTGACATCTCCCGGCCAATTCCAGCTGTTATCGGTTGCTAAGGAAGCAGCGGGTGCATGCCCTGCTGCATCCTTACCAACCACTGACATCAGCCAGCTAATTCCAGCTGTTAACGGTTGCTAATTAAGCAGCGGGTGCATTCGTCTGCCACTCCCTTACCAACCACTGACATCACCCAACCCATTTCAGCTGTTAATGGTTGCTAAGTAAGCAGCGGGGCATTCATCTGCCAGTCCCTTACCAACCACTGAGATCACCCGGCCGATTCCAGCTGTTAACGGTTGCTAAGGAAGTTGCATGTGTGTGCACTCGCCACGCCCTTACCAACCACTGTCATCATCTGGCCCATTCCAGCTTTTAACGGTTGCTCAGGAAGCAGTGGGTGCATGCATCTGCCACGCCCTTACCAGCCATTGACATCACTCAGGGAACGCCCAGACACGTAAGCAAATGGATGAGTAATTAAGTGGGTTACATAATTGCCTAAATATGGCCACACAGCCATATTTGGGCAATAATATCGTCCAAATTACGGCCAATGATGTCTCCGCTATCCCTGCCCCTTCCCTTTTATATAGGGAGAGCTCCGGGAGCTGTCATTTGACTATGAGTACTGCCAGGATCGGTCGTCTGCAGGGGGTTTGTATTTTCTTTGGTGGGCGACATTCTCTGTGATTGACAATAAATTTACGAGGGACTTTTTTGGGGGATTTAAATTTTTTTAATAAAGGACTTATCAAAAGTTTGGGTGTCTCTCTCTATATATATATATATATATATATATATAGATAGATAGATAGATAGATAGATAGATAGATAGATAGATAGATAGAGATATATATATATCTAGGTGAAATAAAGAACTATATATTGATTTCAATGGAGTTTTGGTTCGGCATCTGAAATTCACTGAACCTGGCTTGCCTCTTATAGATCCCAGATCTCTTCATAAAGAGTACCTGTCACATGCCTATTGGTGTCACAAGGGATTTTTATATTCCTGGGGACAGCAATAAAAGTGATAAAATAAATGAAGCAAAAGTGTATGTGTGTGTGTATGTATGTGTATATATATGTGTATATATATATATATATATATATAGATAGAGAGAGAGATATATATAGATAGAGAGAGAGATATATATATATATATATAGATATATATATAGATAGATAGATCTATCTATATAGATAGATATATGGATAGATATAGATAGATCTATCTATATAGATAGATAGATCTATCTATATAGATAGATCTATCTATCTATATATATATCTATATAGATAGATAGATCTATCTATATAAATATTTTTAAAAAAAAATGAAAGTGCCCCTTCCGTGCAAGAGTGAACGTGTGCCTCGGTCCCGCGTGCGTGCAAACAGCGATCGTCCCTCACATGTGCGGTATCGCCGCAAACGTCAGATCCTTGGCAGTAATTCTAGCACCAGACCTCCTCTGTAAATCTAAAGTGGTAACCTGTAAAGGCTTTTAAAGCATTGCCTATGGATAATAAAATGTACGTTTGCCACCATTGCATGGGTGTGCGCTATTTTAAAGCGCAACATGTTTGAGACCTATTGACTTGGCGTACCTTTTTAGCTTTTATATTTAAAAAAAAAAAAAATGGGTTATGTATTGTGTTTTTTTTTTTGTTTAAAATTCATGAAAATTCTAAGTGTATTTTTTCCCAAAAAATTGCGTTTGAAAAATCCCACTGTGCAAATACAGTGTGACATGAAAAAATTGCAAAACCCACCAATTTATTCTCTAGGGACTCTGCTTTAAAAAAAATATATATAATGGGGGTTCTAAATAACGTCTAGCAAAAAGTGCCAGAAAAGGCCCGGACTGGAGGTGACAATGCAGGCCTGTATTGGATAAGTACATGCAGCAATCAGAGGGCCCCTTAGAAGGGATGTAAGAAGCACTGATTGCCATCCCTCACTACTCCCTATAATGTACATTGCTATTTCATTACGGCATTAGTAAAAAAAAAAGCATCATTGGGACTTATTTCTCATTAATGCAATGCAGAGATAACGTTCCATCCTTAATGCTCTCTGCTTAATTTATGTCGTAACTCTGGGGACCGTCCAGAATGCGCCCGACCGGTGGAGTTTAGTTAACAGAAGCACCGAAGCGACCGAGATCCGAAATTACCATTAAAAAAAAAAAAAAGGTGATTTAATAAGGCAAATTCAATTTCTCAAGTGTAGCATGTTTACCAGTAATTGAACCATTAATTAAAAAAATGCCACTTTCGCGTGTAATCAGCTCCGCTCGGCTGTCCTCACCTCTCCGGCAGCTCTCTGCGGGGCCCTCAGCCTCCTCGCAGCTCCGTGGTCCCACAAGATAAAATTCCTATTAATTACGTAAGTGGAGACAGGTGATTATTGCACTGCAGGCAAAGGAAAATGCTGCTTCGCAGTTACAGATATGTAAAGGCCCCCCCAATTTCTGTTTATGGTAAATATGGCAGGCCCTGACCTCGGTTCATCAAGCTGCAATGTCACTTAAAAAATGCAAAGTAGTACTTAAAATGGTTGTAAACCTTAGATATGTCGTAAACACAGCCTGTGATTGACAGCCTCAGCTCTGTTCTTATGTGCTGTGTGAAAGGGGGGGGTGTCCCTTCCATTCCCTCCAATCAGCTCTTAGAGCTCTCTCCAGTAAGCTCTGCAGAGTGTAACTTCAGTTCCCCACCCCTTGTTTCTGAAAGCTTAGACCACACATGTCAAACACAAGGCCCGCGGGCCAGATCTGGCCCTCCAGGCCTTGTCAAGTGGCCCTCGCAACCAGTTTTGTTGCCTGAATATGGTGGAACTCCATTCTACCACCTCCAGGTCTGACCTTCAGCTCCCGCTCTCTGCTGTCGCTTGCAAACACAGTTGTCCCCGGAACAAACAGATCCCTACACACACTGACAGCAGGGACAGATCTCCAGAATCTGAGAGAGAGAGAATGACCTCTTTGCAAGGCGAGGCAGAGCCGCCTATACAGGGAGGTACTAGAGCCAGGTAGGGGAGAGAGGGGCGAGGAAGGTTGGGGCTGGGATGCACTTTGTACATAACGCACTCCTGAACCCTGCCCGTAGCGCACTCCTGAACCCTGCCCGTAGCGCACTCCTGAACCCTGCCCGTAGCGCACTCCTGAACCCTGCCCGTAGCGCACTCCTGAACCCTGCCCGTAGCGCACTCCTGAACCCTGCCCGTAGCGCACTCCTGAACCCTGCCCGTAGCGCACTCCTGAACCCTGCCCGTAGCCCACTCCTGAACCCTGCCCGTAGGCACTCCTGAACCCTGCCCGTAGCGCACTCCTGAACCCTGCCCGCAGCGCACTCCTGAACCCTGCCCGCAGCGCACTCCTGAACCCTGCCCCGCAGCGCACTCCTGAACCCTGCCCCGCAGCGCACTCCTGAACCCTGCCCGCAGCGCACTCCTGAACCCTGCCCGCAGCGCACTCCTGAACCCTGCCCGCAGCGCACTCCTGAACCCTGCCCGTAGCGCACTCCTGAACCCTGCCCGCAGCGCACTCCTGAACCCTGCCCGTAGCGCACTCCTGAACCCTGCCCGTAGCGCACTCCTGAACCCTGCCCGTAACGCACTCCTGAACCCAGCCCGTAGCGCACTCCTGAACCCTGCCCGTAGCGCACTCCTGAACCCTGCCCGTAGCGCTCTCCTGAACCCTGCCCGTAGCGCTCTCCTGAACCCTGCCCGTAGCGCTCTCCTGAACCCTGCCCGTAGCGCTCTTCTGAACCCTGCCCGTAGCGCTCAACAACAGATCTCCCAGTATCCAGCATCAGTGGACTCTCTAGCAGCCAGCAACAATAGACCCCCCTCCCTCAACAGTAGATCTCTCCCATCAACAGTTGACCCCCCCCGAAACAATAGATCCCCCACCAGCAACAATAGAGTCCCCAGAAGCCAACGTGGCATATACATTCAGTACTGGAGGTGCCGGAACTGCGTTCCCTTTGAAAAAGAGTCCTTGGTGTAACAATGGAGCTTTAGAGTGGAGGTGGATAAGTCGGGGAGGGTGTGCCTCTGACAACCGGGCCACTGAGGAAGTAGCTTGATGTCATCTAGACTGGACGTCGATCAGCAGCCATAGGCTGTAATGCAACTTTAAGAGCAGCACAGTGACATCAGAACTCAAAGAACCGCGCTAAAGTCCAGTACAGAATCCCTAAAACATTTATTAGAAGGTAAGGCTGGAGTTCACCTTTAAGTTTTCCAATTCCTTTGAGCTCCTGGGTTTGGGCTGAGCCCGCCGTTCATAGCCACACATATTAGCATCCCCCCCCCCCACGGTGCACATGTTGATGAATTGCCATAAATTTGCCAGGCTTGCAGCATCCTTCCCATGATCTGCATATCGGAAGCACCGTCGGTTACTTCTCTTCCTTCCCAGCCACCTTGTGAAACATTCCGTCCCCTTGGGAGAGACATGTTTTATTTAACACGCCACCCTGCACTAACATCTGTCTGCCTGAGCGTCCCCCCCCCCCCCCCCAATCCCATTACCACCTGCTGTACCGCGCCACGCTGTGTTCTGGGATATAAATCCAGGTGATGGGAAACGCCGGGGGCTTCTACAACACTCAGCAACCCAACCGCCCCCCTCCTGTGCTGAAACCTATGTAGTCATTGAGTGCAATGGGATTCTATAGGCTCCATTCCACTGAACACAGGCACCCATCAGTCCTTAGAAGGGGGGGGGGCTTTCATTTTATATTTCGTTATATAACTGAATGTAAACTGCGTAAAGCGGACCTGCCAGAAACTTTACAAATGTGCGTGAAACATTCCCCACAAGTCACAATATACAGTAGACATGCGCAATTTGTTTAGTTCCAAATTAAATTTTTAACGAATTTCGACAAATTCATTCATTCGGAAAAATCCGAATTAATGAAAACCCGTTTAACACATTTTTCCGAATATTCGTAAATTTGAATATTCAAAAATTCGTAAATTTTAATATTCAAAAATTCGTAAATTTAAACATTCAAAAATTCGTAAATTTAAATATCCAAAAATTCGTAAATTTGAATATTCAAAAATTCGTAAACTCGTACATTCGTGAATTTGTACGTTCGCACATTCATAAATTCGTACATTCATAACATTTTAAATCTGTAAATTCGTAAATTAAAAAATTTGTAAATCTGAAATAATTAACTAATAATAACTTGACTATCACTAACTATTAAATTATAGGTATTGGAATTTCCTTTCAAATTTGGCTGTTAGTGAACGTAATGAATACAAATTTATCCAAAGGTACGAATTATCCAAAATAACGAATGCCGCATCTAAACGAATGGAACGTAATGAATTAATAATAATAAATAACAATAATAGTTTTTAATTTTTTTATTATTTATTATTAATTTGTAGCAGAATACAGAATTGTCCTAAATATATGTTTAAAAAATTTTTTTTTATTGGATATGTTTTATAGCAGAAAGTATAAAAAAAAGTTTTTTTTTTTTTCAAAACTATCAGTCTTTTTTTTTTTTTTTTTTCTTTTTTTTTTAGTGCTAAAAATAAAATCCGCAGTGGTGATCAAACACCACTGAAAGGAAGCTCTATTTGTGGGGGAAAAAATGACATAAAATTGCTTAGGCTCGCCTCACTATCGCATTCCAATTATAAGTCACTGATCTCACCATCATTAGTAGTATAAAGAAAAAAAATCCAATATATATCTCATAGTTTGTAGACGCTAGAGCGTTCACGTAAACCGATCAAGATGCGCTTATTGGGGATTTTTTTTTTTTTTTTAACAAAAACATGTAGAATACATATTGGTCTAAATTGATAAAGAAATTTGATTATTTACAATTTTTTTTTTATTGGATGTTTGCTACATGTTTTTGTTAAAAAAATCCCGATAACCATATCTTGATTGGTTTATGCAAACATATGCAATAAAAAAAAAAATTGCAAATAATGACATTTCTTTATCAATTTAGACCAATATGTATTCTGCTACATGTTTTTGTTAAAAAAAAAAATTAAAAAATCCCAATAAGCGTATCCTGATTGGTTTTCGCAGAATACATATTGGTCTAAATTGATAAAATGTGATTATTTTCAATTTTTTTTATTGGATATGTTTTATAGCAGAAAGTTAAAAAATGTTGTTTTTGTTTTTCTCAAAGCTGTCAGTTGTTCTTTGTATATAGCGCAAAAAATCAAATAAAAACCGCAGTGGTGATCAAATTCCACCAAAAGAAAGCCTCTATTTGTGGGGAAAAAAAAAATGACATAAAATTGCTCGGGCTCACCTCGCTACCGCATTCCGATTATAAGTCGCTGATCACCATCATTAGTAGTATAAAAAAAAAATATATATATATATATATATATATATATATATATATATATATATATATATATATATAATTTATTTATTCCATAGTTTGTAGACGCTAGACCGTTCGCATAAACCAATCAAGATATGTTTTTTTTTTTTTTTACCAAAAATATGTAGCAGAATACATATTGGCCTAAATTTATGAAAAAAATGTTTATTTCTTTTTTTATTGGATATGTTTTATAGCAGAAAGTATAAAAAAAAAAATTTTTTTTTTTCTTTCAAAACTGTCGGTCTTTTTATTTTTAGCGATATTAAAAAGAAAAAAAAAAAGTGCAGTGGTGATCAAACACCACTGAAAAGAAGCTCTATTTGTGGAGAAACATGACATAAAATTGCTCGGGCTGGCCTGACTATCGCATTTCAATTATAAGTCGCTGATCACCATCATTAGTATAAAAAAATATATATATATATCCCATAGTTTGTAGAGGCTAGAACGTTTGCGTAAACCAATCAAGTTATGCTTGATGGGACTTTTTTTTTTTACCAAAAAAAATGTAGCAGAATACCCATTAAATTTATTAAAAAAAATATGTTTTATAGCAGAAAGTAAAAAATATATTTTTTTTTTTTTCAAAGCTGTCGGTCGTTATTTGTTTATAGCGCAAAAGATAAAATAAAAACCGCAGCGGTGATCAAATTCCAACAAAAGAAAGCTCTATTTGAAGGAAAAAAACGAGCATCAATTTTATTTGGGGCACAGCGTCGCACGACCGCGCAAGTCAGTTAAAGTAGCGCAGTGCCGTATCGCAAAAAATGGCCTGGTCGTGAAGGGAGGGGGGGGGGTAAATCTTCTGGAGGCTAAGTGCTTAAAAGGTAGGGTGACCAGGCTTTTAATAGGCTTAGAATGGGGGCAGGAATAGATTTAAATATAGTTTAGTGTTTGAATAAACTTCCACTTTAAATGAAAAAAAAAACCTCAGATCCTCGATCGGCTCCAAAGGTTTCCTTTGTTATAAAGGTGACATTTGATTTCCTCTCGGACTCCGATGAAAGGTTCCACCTTTACCCTGCAGATTGAAATCTCTCCCCGAGTAATTGGCTCGGTGCCGGAGGGTGGAATTTCTCCAGCGATGGACAGACCGGCCACATTGTTGCAATGTTTGTTTCCCGAGAACTAATGAGACAGCGCAGTGTGATGGCCTTATAAATCACACGCACTTCTATTTTTGCTGCCATATTATCCATAATATTCGCTTTTATATTTCTTCCATTTTTCCACTGACTTGCTTAACCCCTTCATGACCATCTGAAAAATGTAACCTTAAAGTGTATAACCGCTTACCCTCCAGAAAATGTACCCCCCTTCATGACCAGGCCATTTTGTGCGATACGGAACTGCGTTACTTTAACTGACAATTGCGCGGTCGTGCAACGCTGTAAAATTGATGTCCTTTTTTTTTTTTTTTTCGGACATAAAGAAAGGAGAACATCCAACCACACCACTAGAGGTTGCCAACATCCCTTGTATAGTCAGTGTGGAAAAGGAGATACCCCCCCCCCCCAAAAAAAAAGGAACTGGGACTTTAACTGCAACAAATATGCAAAAATATAAATTTTATTAAATAATCATACATATATACAAAAAGGTCAAACTACTAAAAATTAGATGACTAAACTTGATGAATTCCCATAGAGTCCAGACAGCCCAACGCGTTTCAGGACAAATAGAGCTTTCTTTTGGTGGTATTCGATCGCCTCTGCGTTGTTTTTTTTTGTTTTTTTGCACTATAAACAAAAAAAGACCAATTTCAATTTTGAAAAAAAAAAATAAAATTTTTCTTTATAGTGTATGGGATGGACTAAGACTGGGATGCCATTAAAGTTCATGTGCGTGTAAAGGCAGGCGTCCCAATACTTTTGGCAATATAGTGTGTGTATCTATCTATCTATCTATCTATCTATCTATCTATCTATCTATCTATCTATCTATCTATCTATCTATCTATCTGAACCATCCATTCATCCATCGATAGATCTATATATATAAATTGTGTGTGTATGTATATATGTGTGTGTGTGTGTATATATATATATATATATATATATATATATATATATATATATATATATATATATATATATATACATACACACACACACACATTTTTTTCTTTATACTACTAATGACGGTGATCATCAACGTATAACTGGACTGCGATCTCGCGGCGATCCCGAGCAATGACAGCAGAAGACGGATTGCTCGCTGTCGGCACCCTTTGAACGAGGCTCTTCATTTTACCGCCCTCTTGTATTACACCTGTATCTTTTTATCTTTTACTGGAAGGTCAAATATATTGGGTCTCTCCTCTGTTATGGAGGAAGTTTAAGGTAAAACGATCGTTTTTTTTCGGTTTTGGGATCCTCTGACCCGTTTCCCTTTTGGAGATGGAGGTTTAATGGCGTCAGGGGGGGGGAACGCAGTAAAACCGTTACTCCGGGATCACGACTCGCCGAATGCAAAGTATGAAACATTCAATAACAAAGGCGAGGCAATAAAATAAGAAAACCAATATCATTCCTCCGAAGGAGCTCAGAGAGCGGGGCTCACAAAGCAGAACGGTCACAATTTATGATCTTTAATACGAAATTTTAGAAAAAAAGTGGAGCTTCGCAGTGCAGATTCAATGGCTGCAGCTTTTATTCTCTTTCCAAAAAGTTAAAATCGGGTCACAAATGGAAGAAAAGTGTTATATTGGGTGAGACCCGTCTATAAAAATCCTTTCTGTGCAGCAGAAGCGTGCAACCAGCCGCCTCCCAAAGCTCAGATCTTCATCGGCTTTGCTTGGAACAGCGGGCATGAAAACTTCACCTGAACTCTGTGTGCGGTCTAAGCACACCCTCACATACATTTGCACAATGCCTGAAATATGACGCAGTCAGAGCTTAAAACACTGTATATCCAGGGCGTTATTTTTTTCTCAACAAATAGGTGCAGGAACCCCCCCTTCCCCCAACTCACCCTTTGTCACCACCCCCTACCCACCTCTGAGCACTGTCCTTTGCCTCCACCCCCTATCCACCTTCAAGCCCCACCCATTATAGAGAATATAGAACCCTAGTAACAATAAATCCACCAGCAACAGTAGACCCCCCAGGCAACAAAAGAACTCCCCCCCCCCAGCAACAAAAAATCCACCAGCAACAACAATAGACCCCCCAGGAAACAAAAGACACCCCCCCCTGCCCAGGCAACAATAGATCTCCCACCAGCAACAATGGATCCTTCCAGCAATGCTACACATCCCTTCCCCTCCTCCCGCAGCAAAAATAGATCCCCCCGCAGCCAGTATCCTCTAACACAGCCCAGCGCCCCTTGCTAATAAATAGATTCAGTGCCGGAGATGTCAGAACTGCATGTCACCGCATTCCCGCTTAAAGAAATAACTCGGCCTTTGTTACCACCCCCTACCCACTTGTGAGCATCTGAGCACTGCCCCTTGCCCCGCCCCCTGTCCACCTTTTGAGCACTACCCATTTTAGAGAATATAGAACCAAGTATTTTGCAGTTAGTAATTTGTATGGAATTTGTAGATGATGACAAGTCAGTAAAAAAATCCCTTGCAGCCAGCAACAATACTCTTCCCCACCCCCCAGCAGCAATAGACCACCCCCCAGCAGCAATAGACCACCCCCCAGCAGCAATAGACCTTCCCCCAGCAACAATAGACCTTCCCCCAGCAACAATAGACCTCCCCCCAGCAGCAATAGACCTTCCCCCCAGCAACAATAGACCTCCCCCCATCAACAATAGACCTCCCCCCAGCAACAATAGACCTCCCCGCAGCAACATTGGACCCCCCCAGCAACAATAGACCTCCCCCCAGCAACATTGGACCCCCCCAGCAACAATAGACCTCCCCGCAGCAACATTGGACCCCCCCCCCCAGCAACAATAGACCTCCCCCCAGCAGCAATAGACCTCCCCCCAGCAACAATAGACCTCCCCCCAGCAACAATAGACCTCCCCCCAGCAGCAATAGGTCTCCCCCCAGCAACAATAGACCTCCCCCCAGCAGCAATAGGTCTCCCCCCAGCAACAATAGGTCTCCCCCCAGCAGCAATAGACCTCCCCCCAGCAGCAATAGACCTCCCCCCAGCAACAATAGACCTCCCCCCAGCAACAATAGACCTCCCCCCAGCAGCAATAGACCTCCCCCCATCAACAGTAGACCTCCCCCAGCAACAATAGACCTCCCCGCAGCAACATTGGACCCCCCCAGCAACTCCCAGCAACAATAGACTTCCAGCAACAATAAATCCCTCAAAAGCAATACCACCAGCACAGCAACAATGGATTGCCCATACCCCCCAACTTTTAGAGATAGGAACGAGGGACACCTATCAGTAAAAGTATGCAGGCATAGGACACACCCCTTGCCACGCCCCCTTAAAGGAGAATTGTACAACAAAATAAAAGATTGGTTCAACCCAAAAGTCCTTTTTTACCACTACTCTTCCTTTATATTGACTTTTGCAATTTACAAACGCATCAATTTGGAATTTGGATGAAAGGTTTAGCACTGGGAAACACTTTTTGAAAGATAAAAGGTACATTTTATATACAACTATATAGATCAGACCAAAATGAGGGACAAATGAGGTGGAATGAGGGACAGAGGGACATTGCTCCAAATCAGGGACAGTCCCTCGAAATCAGGGACAGTTGGGAGATATGGGATTGCCCACCAGCAGCAATGGATCTTACCCCCCCCCCCCCCCCCCCCAGCAACAAAAGACCTTCCCCAGCAACAATAGCCTTCCTCCAGGCAGCAATAAATCCCCCACCAGCAACAATAGCCCCCCCTTTCCTCAGAGAAAATAGATCTTTCCAGCAATGCTATGCCCCCCTCCCCCCGATTTGTCAGCATCAGTAGACCCCTTGCCCAGTACACACATTCAATGCTGAAGGTGCCGAAACTGTGTATGAAAGCATTCCTGCTGAAAAAATGCAAAGTCTTTATCCATTTTCTTTATAGTGTATGGGATGGATGGAAACCCTCTTTTTTGTTTTTTGTTTTTTTATTTTTGTGCCCCCACTGGGGGGGGGGGGGGATTTACTCCCTCAATTTCCCCCTGGTGACTGTCCAAATGTAATTTTTTATAGGGGAAATCCTTCCAATGGGGTTTTGGGGAGATTAAATGTCACTATTTTGTCACCAGGATAGGAATTGAAAGGAAATTTGTGGGGAATCGCCCCGTGTTTGGCCACTCTTAGTGTACAGTGCCTTGAAAAAAGTATTAATACCCCTTGAAACTTTATCCCTGACCTGTCTGGTGTGTTCCTTGGCTTTCATGATGCTGTTTGTTCACTAAGGTTCTTTAACAAAACTCTGAGGGCTTCACAGAACAGCTGTATTTATACTGGGATTAAATGACACACAGCTGGACTCTATTTACTAAATAGGTGACTTCTGAAGGCAATTGGTTCCCCTAGATTTTAGTTAGGGGTATCAGAATAAAGGGGGCTGAATACAAATGTACACCACACTTTTCACATATTTATTTGTAAACAATTTGGAAAACCATTTATCATTTTCCTTCCACTTCACAATTATGTGTCACTTTGTGTTGGTCTATCACATAAAATCCCAATAAAATACATTTACGTTTTTGGTTGTAACATGACAAAAATGTGAGAAAGGGGTATGAATACTTTTTCGAAGGAACTGTATGATTGGCTGCTTTCCAGCATTGCCCATAAATCTACGCGCCTTTATTTCCCATTCGTTCGGTCTTTCGGCCTTTTTGCTTCTTTTTAAAGTGCGCCGTATTTTCCTAAAAAAAAAAAAATTATTTCTGATCGCTCTAAATGCTATTGATTGATCGCTCTAAATGTATCGATCCCAGTTTTAAGTAGGAAAACACCTCCGCTCCGTTCCTAACGCTGACCGCCGTTTAGTCAGGCTGACAATATTCCGCCTAATAAAGATTTCCCGTTCCATGCCAGAACGCCAGTATTTGTTTTTCTTACAGTTGAAAAATGAGCAGCCAGCCCGACGTTATTAGAAATTTTTATGCTTTACATTTTTGGCTTTATGAGCGTAAAAATACGATCAATCACTGACAAGCTCGACTTGCGCGTTTGACCTTTTTTTTTTCCCCTCTCCTCGCTCGGCGGTTGAACGGCTCGCGTTGCAGCTAATGACTTCTTTATTAGACTTTGGGTGTTGTGACGAGGAGCTCTTGGCCCTCGTTCATCAGAAACCTGATAAAGTTACAAGTGCGAGGAATTTTTCTGATGAGTTCACAATGCTCCGGCCCGGAAAGTCGTTTTACGAACGTCCTTGTGTTCGGCCTTCGCGTATTTAATAACCAAATTGAAGACTCGGCGCTGAGCTCGCCGGGGAGGAACTGCCCTTTCTTGGGCTTCGGCCATGTTCCTAGACACCAGATTAAGGCTTTCCACAGCTGCAAAAAAAAAAAATATGACCGCGTTTTATTAAAAAGTATAAAAAATTTCAGACGGCGGGCGATCATTTTTTTTTTTTTTTACAACTGCTTTAACTTTTAATTTCTTTTGAGTTTTGTAGGTTGGCTTTTGGGTTCAAGGAGACGTTCTAATTGGAGTCTGCATGCGTTCTATTATTACTATTATTATACAGGATTTATATAGCGCCAACAGTTTACGCAGCGCTTTACAATATAAAAAGGAGACAATACAGTTATAATACAATAAAATACAGGAGGATTAAGAGGGCCCTGCTCAGAAGAGCTTACGATCTAATAGGGTGGGGCAGGTGGTATAAAAGGTTGTAACTGTCGGGGAATGAGCTGGTGGAAGTGGTAGGAGATTAGTTGGAGACGTGATAGGCTTTCCTGAAGAGATGAGTTTTCAGGGATCGCCTGAAGGTAGCGAGAGTAGGGGATAGCCGGACCGGTGGAGAGGTAGCGAGTTCCAGAGGATGGGAGAGGCTCTGGAGAAATCCTGGAGACGAGCATGGGAGGAGGAGAGGAGAGAGCTTCAGAGTAGGAGGTCTTGAGAAGAGCGGAGAGGACGATTTGGGTGATATTTGGAGAGGAAAGTTTCCTCCACCTGTTTCCACAACCCCAAACCATACCTGTAAGTTGATTGGCTTCTACTTTAAAGAGGAAATCAGCCCTGGTGGATTTTACTTACTCTTTATTTCCCTGCAAAGGTAAAGCATAATGGGCTGCTAGCAGGGAGCTTCCATCTTCGCCCCTCTTCCTTCGGGGGCCACGAACTCCGGCTCTGTGACTGGCCTGAGTTGCGTGACGTCATACCCGCGCGCACACGCATGCGCCGATGTCAGTCATGGCTTAACCCCTATTAGAAATGGCACGATGTGCCCTTTCTAAAGGACATTGGCGCATGCATCCTTTAGAAAGGGCACATCGTGTCGTTTCTAATAGGGGTCATGTTGTGACTGTCGGCTCCCGCGCACACGCGCGGGTGTGACGTCGCGCAACTCCGGCCATAGTCATCGGCGCTCGTCTTTTATTAGTAAACATCTCCTAAACCGTGGAGGTTTAGGAGATATTTCAAGCACCTACAGGTAAGCCTTAATATAGGCTTACCTGTAGGCAAAAGTGGTTGTATAGGTTGTACAACCATTTTAAAATTGGTAGTAAACCGCACCAGTTTTTTTTTTTTTAAAACCCTGCAAGGTAAAGGCATAATGTGCTAGTATGCATCACATACTAGTACATTATGAAATACTTACCTTAGAAGGAAGTTCTCCAGTGACGCGCTGTCACCGCTGAGATGGCTTCTATTTTCACCCAGTCTTTTTCTGCGTTTGCGTGCTCCGGCTGCCTGATTGGCCCACGCCGGGATGACTGTTACGCTGTCCCTTCAGAGCGCAGCCGGCTGCATTCAGTGTGAATATCTCCTAAACGGTACACGTTTAGGAGGTATTCACTGTACCTACAGGTAAGCTCTATTATAGGCTTACCTGTAGGTACAAGTGCAAAAAAAAAAAAAAAAAAAAAAAAGGTTACTTCCACCTTACCACTTGACCTCTGGAAGATTTTACCAGGCCATATTTTGCTATTTGGCACTGTGATACTTTAACCGGCAATTGCTTGGACATGCAACAATGTACCCGTAATGAAATTTGTATCATATTTTTTTACACAAATAGAGCTTTCTTTTGGTTGCATTTAATCGCTACTGGGTTTTTACATTTTTTTTCTCATAAATGAAAAAAGAACAAAAATTTTGAAAAAAAAAAAATTTATATTTTCTGTTATAAAACATTTTTTTTTTTTTTTTTTTTTACGCAAATAGAGCTTTCTTTTGGTCAAATTCATTCGCTACTGGGTTTTTTAAATGTTTTATTATATAAATGAAAAAAGAACAAAAATTTTGAAAAAAAAAAAAAATGATAATTTATATTTTCTGTTATAAAACAAATCCAATTAAAAAATAAATTGAATTTCTTCATAATTTTAGTTCAAAATGTATTCTGCTACATGTCTTTGGTAAAAATAAAATCCCAATAAATGTACATTAATTGGTTTGTGCAAAAGTTATAGCAGCTACAAACTATGGGATGTATACTGCCGTTCTGATTTAATGTAATGGCGGTGATCAGCGACTTAGTGGGACTGTGATCGTGTGGTGGACAGTCTGACACTAACTGAAACTTTGTGGAGACTGGGTTAACTGACATTGCCAGTGGCACTAATACAGTGATCAGTGATAATACTATACACTGTCACTGTGATAATGACACTGGCTGGGAATGGGGTTAACATTTAATGGCGATCAAAGGATTAACTGTGTGCCTAACAATGTGTAATGTGTGCTGCTTTTTATTAAATATTTTTTTGTTTCCTATCCCTGCTTTGCAGGGATAAGAAGTAGAGAGATCGACCCCTCTGTGCAGAGCCCTTTGTTGGTTGTCCACACAGGGCTCTGGGCTGTGATTGGACACAGCTGATCAGCAGGTCCTGATCTTCTACCGGGACGGACTAAGTCGCGCGGTGTTCAACCACAGCAGAGCCCGTGGGCAGAGACATGCCCCCTAAACCTGGAGGAAAGCCGCGATGTACAGGTACGTTACGGTGACGGTACGAGCCGCCCTGTCACAGTATATGTACTGCAGCGGGTCAGAAAGTGGTCAAAACCCATCTCTGGGAAAAGGCAAAGTGCAGCCCCAGTTTAAAGGGTTAAAAGCTTGTTTGAGTCTAGGGCAGCAATTCTCAACCAGGGTTCCGTGTCACCCTAAGTGCCGGTTCACACAGGGGCGACTTGTCAGGCGACCTAGCCGCCTGACAAGTCGCCTCCCGTTCTGTACAATGGAACCGCTCTAATAGGAGCGACGCAAGTCGCTCCGACTTAGAAAAAGGTTCCTGTACTACTTTGGGGGCGACTTGAGGCGACTTGCATAGACTTCTATACAGAAGTCGTTTTGCAAGTCGGCGTGGAAGTCGTGTGCAGGCGACCTGCAAGTCGTGCCGCCCCTGTGTGAACCGGGGCTAAGGTTCTTCCAGAGGATGTTGGGGGTTCTTTGAGCTTTGGCTAACTGACCTCCCATCTGATGGTGTCTCAGAAAAAAAAAAAAACGAATGCAGCCGCCACATTCAGGAACTGGCGAGCTGAAATATGTTACGTTTTTCTCACCTCAAAAGTGCGTTTTACATGGAAGGTTGACAAGGTTTCTTAAAATGTAAATCTGTCTCTAATCTGGATGTAGATGTTTCATCAGGACTGATGGGGCGCATTTTCGATGAGTAACGGCGGATATATTAATATTAATTGCTTTGCAACCATTTGTACAGCAAGATGGATTTAAAACCCGATTTGCCTGTCCCTTCTACTTCCACAGTTGTCCTTTTTTGATGTATAGACCTCTATAAAAAATGAACTACCGAAAGTATTCCCCTGCACTAAACATTTCATCCGACCTCTAAATGATTGCATTATTTTCAAAAGCCGATATAAAGGGAATTTGGTGGTTGAAACCATCATTTTATGAGTTTGATTCTTCATGGTCAGCGTAACTTGGGGCGTGGTGGTGGGCACTGGGGGCCATTTATGCAGGGGGCAGGGGCACTGCCCCCCTAATCCATGCGGCCGGTCCGTAATTTAGATCCAGGGTGCCAGACGCATGGATTCCAAATTTTTTTTTGAAGCACATGATTAGAGCCTGAGGCTCTTGTTGGCTTCAAAAAGGGTGGGCTTGGGGCGCAGAGCACTGCGCCCCGAGCCCACCCAGTTGTGTGACATTAGCGAATGAATACTCGCTAATGTTTACCTGTTTGTAGTCCTGGCCAATCAGGAAGTGGGTCCGGAGACCTGATTGGCCGGGAGTCCTAAGACCCGATTGGTCGCGAGTCCTAATTAGCCGGGAGGAAAGCAACTGCCGGGACTTGGGAGGAGAAACGGGGGAAGCCACCGAAGCTGCCACCTGGATGGGGTAAGTGCAGGGCTGGCGGGGGCCTGACGGGCGAGCGATGGAGGTGGGGGGGAGACGCAGCAATCGTTTGGTTGGCTGGCTGCCCCCACCAAGAAAACTGAGCACCAGCTGCCGCTGGTGGGGGGGCATCTTTCACCAACATACTTTGTACTCGAAGGTGTCCATCATTCTTATCTCAAAGCGCTGGAAGGTGTGGCTGTCACAAAAAAATGGCCTGGTCTTGAAGGGGGGTAAATCTTCCAGAGCTGAAGTGGTTAAAAAATGCAGGTCATACTCCTCCTGTGCGCGGCAGAATGACAGGACTGTAATACACATCTAAATTCCTGTATCCCTCAATGAAAATAAAATAGCTTAAATAATAAAAATAAAGAAAATAACAGTAATACGTAGAAAAGATATCAATATTAATTAAAAACGGGACCCAATACGTCACAAAGGTCGTGGTTAGTGCATGATTTAAGGTGGGTGAGCCCCTGTGCGCCAACATGTTTCGCTGGTCTGCTTCTTCAGGACATACAATGGGGAATCTACAATGAGTAGATCTCACTATATAGAGAAAATGTTATATATATATATATATATATATATATATATATATATATATATATATATATATATATAAAAATAAATAATAAATAAAAAAAATAAAGAAAATAACAGGTCATGCGCGATACAATTACTAGAGACACTCCCTTGCCATATCTGTAAACATACTTTGAAAAAAAGAAAAAAGAAGAACCACTAGGTTGGACTTCTTTTTTTTTATTTGGTAAACAAAAATATAAAATCAAGAGATATACGTAGAAAAGATGTCAGTTAAAAACGGGACCCAATAAATCACAAAGGTCGTGGTTGTTGCATGATTTAAGGTAGGCGAGCCCCTGTGCGCCAACATGTTTCGCTGGTCTGCTTCTCTGCTTCTTCAGGACATACAATGGGGAATCAACAATGAGTAGATCTCAGTATATAAATAGAGGAAATGTCATATATATATATATATATATATATATATATATATATATATATATATATATATATATATATATATATATATATATATATATATATATATATATCGTGTCCGGTCATGCTCCTTTAGGTGGTAGAATAACTTGACTGTAATAAATTCCTGTGTCCCTCAGTGAGAATAAATAATAAAATAAAAAAATAAAGAAAATAAGATTTATATATTTACCTTTAAAAGCTTCCTTTGGGTCCCCTGAGGGACACAGGTTAGGCTCCCCCTGTGGGCGGCTGTATAACCAGGCAGTAATAAATTGCTACATTCCTGTCTCCCTCAATAGAAATAAATCAAATAATAAAATAGAAAAAATAATTAAATAAAATAAGATTTTTTTTATACTTTCCTTAAAATCTTTGGGTGCCCTGAGGGACACAGGTCGCGCTCCTCCTGTAAGTGGCTATATAACCAGACAGTAATAAATTGCTATATTCCTGACGGACACAGGTTATGCTCCCCCTGTCGGCGGCTGTATAACCAGGCAGTAATACAGTAAATTGCTACATTCCTGTCTACCTCAATAAAAAAAAAAATCAAATCATAAAATAGAAAAAAAAACATTTTTTAATACTTTCCTTAAAATCTTTGTTTGGGTCCCCTAAAGGGACACAGGTCACGCTCCTCCTGTAGGTGGCTATATAACCAGACAGTAATAAATTGTTATATTCCTGAGTCCCTCAACGGACTAAAATGATAAAGATTTAATGACCAGTCCAAAAATCTGTTTCTATTTTACAGAGGTGACATCGCTGCTTTAAAAAAAAAAAAAAAAAAGTTGACCGTATTTCTCTGAGTGTAAATCGGTCTTTAATTTGGGCGAAGAAGCGTTGTCAGGACTGATGGCCTCAATTCGTTCGGTAACGACGGCTGTATTGATGTTAATGGCGGGAGTAAACGTCGGGCAGCAAATTGCGCGGTGGAGAGGACACGGCGATATTAACCTCCTTCATCTTGCTATATCAATACCTGAGCGGAATGACTGTAATCCCGGCTGCAAATCCTCCTGATCAGAAAATAATTCTCTGCCCCGGCCGCCGGTGAGATGACTTGTGACTTTTAACAGTTGCATTACACATCCGGCTCTGCCATTATTCCCGCGCCGCGCTCATTTCATGGCCCAGGGCTTCTCATAATGCAAACCTTGTTCCTCGGAAACAGAGACTCCCAGGAAATCGATATCCCCCGGGGCAATCCGGCCGAACTAATAAAAGTCACCGGGCTGGGAGAGGACGGCGGAATATTTCATACCGACCACAGACAGGTAGATCTTTTATGCAATGCAATAATCACGTCACCCACTGCAAACCACTTGCGATGGTCAGAAATATTATTGAGGGTGATTTTTCGACAGGTGGGGCACCTATTATTTTATTTCTTTTTTGGGGGGGGGGGGGTTGGATTGTGAGAGAAATATGGAGCACTCCCAGTAGTGTCTCTAGTGCGGACTACTAGGTTCTATGCTTGTTGGAAACGCACAAAAAAAAAATCACGTGGCCCATTAGCAGAAGTGTGGCGGTGCCATGAATTGTTAACGGCACCCCCCATGCATCACATTTTCATGTGTGCTAAACTGTCGAAGCATCGTATGGTTCGGTGCGTTTTTGGAAAAGTGTCAGGGACTTCTTTTCTGTGTTTTTCATGTGTAGGGCATAAAAGGAGACCGCAGGGGGCGCTAACTTAAGTGTGGTATGTAGGATATATTTTATTAAAAAAAAAATCAAATGGCATTTTGTATACATCCTATAGATAGCTCATTTAATTCAAACAAGCAATCCCTTGCACTGATAGGCGGCACTGATGGACACTGATGAGGTGGCATTGGTGGGCACTGATCAGCAGGCACTGATGGGCACTGATCAGCAGGCACTGATGAGGCGGTACTGATGGACGCTGATAGGCGGCACTGATAGGTGGCACACATGGGCACTGTTGAGGTGGCATTGGTGAGCACTGATCAGGAGGCACTGATGAGGCTGCACTGATAGGTGGCACTGATGGACACTGATAGGTGGCACTGATGGACACTGATAGGCAGCACTGATGAAGTCGCGCTGGGCGGCACTGATAGGTGGCACGGATGGGCACTGATAGGTGGCATTGGTGGGCACGGATCAGGAGGCACTGATAGGTGGCACTGATGGACACTGATAGGCGGCACTGATAGGTGGCACGGATGGGCACTGTTATTTATTTATTTCAGGTACTTGTATAGCGCCGTCAATTTACGCAGCTCCTTACATATACATTGTACATTCACATCAGTCCCTACCCTCAAGGAGCTTACAATCTAAGGTCCCTAACTCACATTCATACATACTAGGGACAATTTAGACAGGATCCAATTAACCTACCAGCACTGTTGAGGTGGCATTGATGAACACTGATCAGGAGGCACTGATGAGGCTGCACTGATAGGTGGCACTGATGGACACTGATAGGCAGCACTGATGAAGTCGCACTGGGCGGCACTGATAGGTGGCACGGATGGGCACTGATAGGTGGCACTGATGAGGCTGCACTGATAGGTGGCACTGATGGACACTGATAGGCGGCACTGATGAAGTCGCACTGGGCGGTACTGATAGGTGGCACGGATGGGCACTGATAGGTGGCACTGATGAGACTGCACTGATAGGTGGCACTGATGGACACTGATGGGCGGCACTGATAGGTGGCACGGATGGGCACTGTTGAGGTGGCATTGGTGAGCACTGATGAGGCTGCACTGATAGGTGGCACTGATGGACACTGATAGGCGGCACTGATAGGTGGCACGGATGGGCACTGAGGTGGCATTGGTGAGCACTGATCAGGAGGCACTGATGAGGCTGCACTGATGGGTGCCACTGATGGACACTGATAGGCGGCACTGATAGGTGGCACGGATGGGCACTGTTGAGGTGACATTGGTGAGTACTGATCAGGAGGCACTGATGAGGATGCACTGATAGGCGGCACTGATGAAGTCGCACTGGGTGGCACTGATAGGTGACACTAATGGGCACTGATAGGCACTGGTAGGTGGCACTGATAGGCACTGATGACATCGGTGGGCACTGGTAGGTGGCACTGGTTAGCAGTACTGATGGGCACTGGTAGGTGGCGCTGGTGGGCACTGGTTGGCAGCAGTGGCTGTCACTGTGGGACCGATGTCCCGTTTACACAAGCTTGTAATTGGCTTATTTTTTTTTTTCCTCACGCTATTGGCTTACAGCTGATCACATGGTAAAGGGCCGGGATTGGCCCTTTACTCCGATCTGTGATCAGCCAAGTCCCAAGGACTCGGTGATCACAAATTGTGCTGCAGGGGGGCGCGCGGGCAGCGGGAGGACGTCGCCCATATAAGCGTTCCCGGCAATCTTGCGCTGTAGCAGTCTTCCGGCTATACCGCGGGCATCAAGTGGTTAATAGCACCCCCTCGCATCTGCCAACGTGAGCGCGTTTGCGTGCGATAAACCACATTGTGCCGCAGCACCATTTTGGTTTGGCGTGGCTCGTTTTTCGGATAAGAGTCACGAGGGAATTCTTTTTCCCATGTTTCTTGCATGTAGGGCAGTACATTGAAGTAAATGGGCAGCCATACAACACAACACACGCGGTAACGCGCCCACGTTCGGTTTTTGGCTTGTAGGTGTGAACCGAGCCCAAGACCCCGATAGAAGGGAGAACCAATACAATCGCCCCCAAGATGTTACTTTCTAAATGAGAGATTAAATCCATTTTCCATTAAGAATGGAGGATTGCCGAGCCGCAGATAATACAATCCAGTAATTACGCCGGGCTCCCTCGCATCACCGTCTGACAGTTCATTACTTAATGTGCTTACTCTAATTAGTAATGGTAATGACGCTACATTAGCCGATCGAGAAGCTGTTTACTTTTTTTTTTTTTTCTGCTCGGTGATAAAGAGCTAACGCTCCATTCCCGCTCGGAGACCCGGGGCTGGCTAATATTGTACCAGGCATCGGAAGGGGAAACTTTAATTGTGTCATAAACGCTCAAAGTCACATTGCGATTCCCGGGGGCGCCGTGCCTGGCGCTAATTAAACATGTCAGTTATAGACAAGGTTATACAATCAGAGAAGAGAGCCAAGCAACGCTGCTTAGTGTGACAAAGAGCACCTGTCACCTGTCAGCAGAGGAGACATTCATTGTATGAGTCAGGCTGGGATTAGACAAAGTCTGCAGTTATACCCGTGAATGGGATCCGCTTCCTCCAGACTACTGAATGTAACTTTGTAATCATTACGTTTATTTTTTTAAATGGGAGCATGGGGGGGGGGGGGAGAAGCAGAACATATAGCCAATCAGTTATTGTGGTGACGAGCAGCATGCCGATAGGAGGAACAAGCAGAGTAACAGAGAACTCATCGATCTGCTGCTTCTCCTTTCACTGTACAATCACAGGCTGGGGGCGGGTCCAGGATGATCTGGGCTCAGTGGAAGTGGGTTGAATGGATGCTGGTCACCAGACTGAGGACATCTAGTGGCAGAAAAAAAGTATTGTCAGGGAATTTTGCAGACGGAAGGTGAAATTTTGTGCTGATGAGTGTCATGCAGATAGGAGGAAAGAACAGAGTGACAGAGATCTTATCAGCCCGCTGCTTCTCCTTTCACTGTCCAGCCGCAGGATAGAAGGTAACAAAAATAAGTATAGCGCTAACATAAACAACCATAAATGTCTAACATGAAGGTATAGTCCAAGGGCTGGTAGACCTCTAGGCACAAATTAGACAGAAGTCCTCCATATTTGAGTGGTTCCTAATAAGTGATAGTCCATAGAAATTCGTGACTTCTTATGTGGAACATATCAATGGGTGCATAACATCTGAAGTGAAGAAAACACCACCACCGACAATAAGGAGGCTTACCGGATCAATTGGACCCAAAGAGACATACGCCTAGTTGGGTCAAAACAGGCTTAGGTGGTAGGCAGCTGTAGGAGATCCGGAAAAGTTGGAAAGATGAAGGTCCTAAGATGAGCTGTGGGCCGGTGTGTCTGTCAAGATGATGTCAGAAGACAGGTGGCAGTAACAATAGATGAAAAGGAGAAAAGGAAAGGCCACATAGTGTAAATCCATAAAAAAGGTAACAAATTTATTAAAAACCAGGAAATACACTCACATGTAAATCTTTTTAAAATCAGCGCTGTAAACATATGGCGGCAGTGGGGTCCTACCCGACGCGTTTCGTCCTCTTAGACGTCGTCTGGCGGGTCGTGGGGGGGGGGGTCCAGGATGATCTGGGCTCAGTGGAAGTGGGTTCAATGATGCCTGGTCACTAGACAGCAGACATCTAGTGGCAGAAAAAAAGTATTGTCTGGGAATTTTCTCGAATGAAGGTGAAAGCTGTGCTGATGAGCGTCATACTGATAGGGGGAGAGAGTAAAGTGACACAGAGGTGAGCTAACCAGTTTGATGACTTTCTAGCTACAGGCACGCAAGATGCCCTGGGCTCAGGGGAAGTGGGTTTAATAATTCTGGTGATCAGACTGAGGACATTTAGTGACAGAAAAAAAAGTATTGATGGGGAATTTTCTGGATTGAAGGTGAAAGCTGTGCTAATGAGTATCATGCTGATAGGGGGAGGGAGCAGAGTAACGGAGTTGAACTTATCAGTCTGCTGCTTCTCGTTTCACTGTCCAGGGACAGCTGGGAAGATGAGGGGAGGGGGTGCAGGATGACCTGGGCTCAGAGGAAGTGGGTTGAATGATGAGGATGTCTAGGAGCAGAAGAAAAATATTGTGGGGGTATTTTTTGTATTAAAGGGGTTGTAAAGGCAGAGGTTTTTTTTATATCTTAATGCATTAAGATAAAAGCCTTCTGTGTGTAGCAGCCCCTCAGCACCCTCTAATATTTACCCGAGGCCCATCTCTATCTAGCAATGTCCACGAGTGTCTCAGTTGTCCGAGATTATCCCTTCCTGATTGGCTCCATTGGCTGCCACTGCTGTCAATCAAAGTCAGCTAGCCAATTAGGAGAGAGATGGGGGCGGGGCTCTGTGTCTAAATGGACACAGAGAGCTGTGACTCTGCTCGGGTGCCCCCATAGCACCCAACAGGAGGGAGGGGCCAGGAGCACAGAAGAGGGACCAGAGAAGAGGAGGATCCGGGTTGCTCTGTGCAAATTTACTGCACACAGCAGGTAAGTTTAACATGTTTGTTATTTTTATAGAAAAAAAAAACCAAGACTTTACAATCACTTTAATGAATACAAAGTTGCATTATTTTGTGTCATTTTTTTTTGATCTGCCGGAGGATCAACCTTAAAGTACAGAAGACTCAGAAACCGAGGTCAGCAATGGTGTCCTCATCCCCCAATGAATGCTTCCCTTCAGCCATTGCACACAATAAGGTTCAACCCCACAAGGGACACAGTGCCATACCGGCAGACGGTGATACCTCCGGTACTGTGCCACGATCTAAAGAATCCACTAATGGGGGTCACATAATATGATATACATTCAGTGGTGGGTTTTGTCTTGTAAGAAATCCCCCTCTTTATACACCTGAATGTCCCACAATACGGCACAAAGCCGGATCCATCCGACCAAAACTAACCAAAAACAAATGAAATCAATAAACACTTTACTTAAATGTCAGGAAAGAGAGACGTCTGTGGAGGAGACTCGGCTGTGACTCTGCGCCTGGATTAAATATTTATTTCCTGTCTGTGATGGCGGAAGTTCTGCTGCTTCCATGACATTTATGGATGATGGGAATTTTAGTTGCCATGGTGTCCCCCCGGTCTTCAGTCCCAGTCCTCCGTACCATGGCTCATCTCTGCCCAGGATATTCAGGTGGGCGCAACTGTCATTGTATGTGACGTGTGTGGGTGCAATCTGGGTCACACCAGGAGGCCTTCACTCTATACTAGTAAAGAATGGCAGAGTATCTATCTACCTATATTCATTAATTTTTCTGCATGGTTTCTATCTATATCCGTCTATCCTTTCCTTCTCTGTCTCTCCTCTCCCCCCTCTCTCTCCCCTTCTCTCTCCCCCCCTCCCCTTTTCTCTCCCCCCTCTCTCCCCCTCTCTCTCGCTCTCTCCCCCCTCTCCCCCTCCCCCTCCTCTCCCCCTCCCCCTCCTCTCCCCCTCCCTCTCCTCTCCACCCTCTCTCTCCTCTTCCCACCCCCTCTCTTCTCTCCTCTCTTCTCCCCCCCCTCTCTCTCTCTCTCTCTCTCTCTCTCTCTCCCCTTCTCTCTCTCCCCGCTCTCTCTCTCCCTCTCCCCCCCTCTCTCTCTCCCTCCCCCCTCTCTCCCCCCCTCTCTCTCCCTCCCTCTCGCGCTCTCTCTCCTCTCCCCCCTCCCCTCTCTCTCCCCCCTCTGTCTCCCCTCTCTCTCTCGCATTCCCTGTCTCTCTCTCTCTCTCGCATTCCCTGTCTCTCTCTCTCTCTCGCTCTCTCGCTCTCTCTCTCTCTGCTCTCCTTCTCTCTCTTTCCGTTTTCTCTTTTAGTGTTCTCTGTTTTCTCTCTCTCCTACCTTTCCTTTTCTCTGATCTTTCTCTCTCTCACTCAGTCTCGCGCTCTCTCTCTCTCTCTCTATGATGTCATCTGTCTGTCTTTCTATCACTAAAGAATTGTCTAATCCAGCAGTCACCAACCAGTGGTCCATGGACCACTGATGGTCTGCTAGAAAATGTTTCTGGTCCCCAGGGGTTTTGCCGCAAATCAACATTGTGGTGGATGTATACCCCCCAATGTTGTTTCCAGTGTTGTTCCCAATGCTCGCTGGCGGTCAATACTGTCAGCGCGCATAGATACCCAATGCCTCACCTGTAGTTCAGGCTCCTGTTAACTCAGAGGGAGGTGCCAGGAGTAGTGCAGAGAGCTGGAGGTGAAGGAGGAGGGGACTTTCAATGGCAGAGCTGATTAAACCGTGGGAGGGAGCGCAAAGCTCAAGCACGTGGCTGAATAACGAGGTGAGGTGAGTCTGTGTGAGGCAGCAATGTGATGCAGAGTTTGGGGGGGGGGCGAGTCGAAGCATTGTTCATGTAAGGCAGCAGTGTGATCCAAGGGGAGGGGGATGGAAAGGCGGGGCATTGTGCATATAAGGCAGCAGTGTGATCCAGGGGGAGGGGGCAGAGAGGCGGAGCACTGTGTGTAAAAGACAGCAGTGTGATCCAGGAGAAAAGGGGCAGAGAGGCAGAGCAGTGTGTATATAAGGCAGAAGTGTAATCCAGGGGAAGGGGGGCAGAGAGGTGGGGAATCCTGCATATAAGGCAGAAGTGTGATCTAGGGGAAAGGGGGCATAGAGGCGGAGCACTGTGTGTAAAAGGCAGAAGTGTGATCCAGGAGAAAAGGCAGAGAGGTGGGGCATTGTGTGTGTATAAGGCAGCAGTGTGATCCAGGGGCAGTGGGGCAGAGGGCCGGAGCATTGTATGAATAAGGCAGCAGTGTAATCCAGGGGCAGGGGGGCGGAGCATTGTGTGCATAAGACAGAAGTGGGATCCAGGCGAGGGGGGAAGAGAGGTGGAGCATTTTGTGTATAAGGTAGAAGTGTGATCCAGGGGAAGGGGGGAAGAGAGGCGGAGCATTGTGTGTATAAGGCAGCAGTTTGATCCAGGGGAAGGGGGCAGAGAGGTGGAGCATTGTGTGTATAAGGCAGAAGTGTGATCCAGGGGAAGGGGGGAAGAGAGGCGGAGCATTGTGTGTATAAGGTAGAAGTGTGATCCAGGGGAAGGGGGGAAGAGAAGCGGAGCATTGTGTGTATAAGGTAGAAGTGTGATCCAGGGGAAGGGGGGCAGAGAGGCTGAACATTGTGTGTATAAGGTAGAAGTGTGATCCAGGGGAAGGGGGGGGGAAGAGAGGTGGAGCATTGTGTGTATAAGGCAGAAGTGTGATCCAGGGGAAGGGGGGAAGAGAGGCGGAGCATTGTGTGTATAAGGTAGAAGTGTGATCCAGGGGAAGGGGGGAAGAGAGGCGGAGCATTGTGTGTATAAGGTAGAAGTGTGATCCAGGGGAAGGGGGGAAGAGAGGCGGAGCATTGTGTGTATAAGATAGAAGTGTGATCCAGGGGAAGGGGGGAAGAGAGGCGGAGCATTGTGTGTATGAGATAGAAGTGGGATCCAGGGAAAGGAGGGAAGAGAGGCGGAGCATTGTGTGTATAAGGTAGAAGTGGGATCCAGGGGAAGGGGGGAAGAGAGGCGGAGCATTGTGTGTATAAGATAGAAGTGGGATCCAGGGGAAGGAGGGAAGAGAGGCGGAGCATTGTGTGTATAAGGTAGAAGTGTGATCCAGGGGAAGGAGGGAAGAGAGGCGGAGCATTGTGTGTATAAGGCAGCAGTGTGATCCAGGGGGAGGGGGGGAAGAGAGGCGGAGCATTGTGTGTATAAGGCAGCAGTGTGATCCAGGGGGAGGGGGGAAGAGAGGCGGAGCATTGTGTGTATAAGGTAGAAGTGTGATCCAGGGGAAGGAGGGAAGAGAGGCGGAGCATTGTGTGTATAAGGCAGCAGTGTGATCCAGGGGAAGGGGGGAAGAGAGGCGGAGCATTGTGTGTATAAGATAGAAGTGGGATCCAGGGGAAGGAGGGAAGAGAGGCGGAGCATTGTGTGTATAAGATAGAAGTGGGATCCAGGGGAAGGAGGGAAGAGAGGCGGAGCATTGTGTGTATAAGATAGAAGTGTGATCCAGGGGAAGGGGGGAAGAGAGGCGGAGCATTGTGTGTATAAGATAGAAGTGGGATCCAGGAGAAGGAGGGAAGAGAGGCGGAGCATTGTGTGTATAAGGTAGAAGTGGGATCCAGGGGAAGGGGGGAAGAGAGGCGGAGCATTGTGTGTATAAGGTAGAAGTGGGATCCAGGGGAAGGGGGGAAGAGAGGCGGAGCATTGTGTGTATAAGATAGAAGTGGGATCCAGGGGAAGGAGGGAAGAGAGGCGGAGCATTGTGTGTATAAGGCAGCAGTGTGATCCAGGGGAAGGGGGCAGAGAGGCGGAGCATTGTGTATATAAGGCAGAAGTGTGATCCAGGGGGAGGGGGGCAGAGAGCCGGAGCATTGTGTGTATAAGGCAGCAGTGTGATCCAGGGGAAGGGGGGCAGAGAGGCTGAGCATTGTGTGTAAGAGTCAGCAGTGTGATCGGGGGGATCAAAGAGGCGGAGCATTGTGTGTGTATAAAGCACGTAAAATTCATGTTAGTGGGATTCAAAACTGTGAGTTTAGAGGTCCATGAGGTTTGAAAGGTTGGTGACCACTGTTCTAATAGATCATAAATTTTATCTAGCTAATCATCTCTTGTGTATCTGTCTAATTCTTACTTAGATCTCTCTCTCTCTCTATTTCTGTCAATCTTTTATCTGTCTGTCTATTTATCTCGATCTACTTATTAATTTCAAAAATGTTATCTTATCGATATTAGAAAATAATAATCATTTTGTATTAATTCATCAGGCAAAGGGCAGGCATAACGAATCAGAAGTGGAGTTTTAGTATTTGGTTAGAGATGACGGATATGTCTTCCTCCTGATGGGGAACGTCTGTACACTCCAGTGACAGCTCTGCGTTTTCTAGTGCATGGATCTGGACATTTTTGACGTTCCCAAGAAAAATCTCCTTTTTTAAGGTCTCCCCGCTGGCCGTGACTTAACGGGAGAATGAGAAGTGTCTGTGAAGCCGGCCTTCCGCCTCGATTTGTCTTCTAATAAAAAGCTAATGAAGCGTAACCCTGACATCCATCACACCGCTGAAATTTGTATTTCAGAACTGCGGAGCGGCGTGGAGGTGTGTGGCCGGCCGGGGACTCGCCATCTCCGCTCGCCGCGCTGGAAAGTAGAAGTAAAGTGACGTTGGGGAAATTAGCGGAATGCGGAATTTAGATTTCAATGTGTTCACATTAAGGGGAATTTAGCGCAGACGATCGCAGCGGGAATGTCTTCTCTTCATAGCAGATGTATAAGGACTCCATAAAACTTTCCAGAACTAAGGTGGTGAGCTTCGAATCTCCAGATTTTATAGTCGGCACGATATCTCTCGTCTAAATCTGACCTCCGGCCTTCCCTTCAGTCTTGCACAGTTTTACCGGCTCCTCTCCTGGACTGAAAAGGCTTCCTCTGATTTCACTGCACACTGTGAGCTTCTCACAATGTGCAATCAAAGCCATGTTTATTAAATGTGCATTAAAGTTTTCTTCTTCCTGTAAAGGAGTGAGAATGGCAGCCCACTTGTTCTATAATCAGGGCAACATCATCATCCTCACGTTGGCCACCAAAATCTCCCCAATGGGGGTCATTGAAATAAAAACCTGACAGCATTTTAATTATTCGCTTTACCCAAATCTTAAAAGAGATTGGGCTGCAGTGAGGATATAAGTACACTATATTACCAAAAGTATTGAGACGCCTGACTTTACACGCACATGAACTTTAATGGCATCCTGGTCTTAGTCCGTAGGGTTCAGTATCGAGTTGGCCCACCCTTTACAGCTTCAACTCTTCTGGGAAGGCCGTCCACAAGGTTTAGGAGGGTGTCTATGGGAATGTTTGACCATTCTTCCAGAAGCGCATTTGTGCGGTCAGGCACTGATGTTGGACGGGAAGGCCTGGCTCGCTATCTCCTGTCTAATTCATCCCAAAGGTGTTCTGTTGGGTTGAGGTCAGGACAGTCAAGTTTCTCCACCCCAAACTCGCTCATCCATGTCTTTATGGACCTTGCTTTCTGAAGTGGTCCAAATCTGGTGGAGGGGGGATTATGGTGTGGGGTTGTTTTTTTCACTGGTTGGGCTTGGCCCCTTAGTTCCAGTGAAGGGAACTCTTAAGGCGTCAGCATACCAAGACATTCTGGACAATTTCATGCTCCCAACTTTGTGGGAACAGTTTGGGGACGGCCCCTTCCTGTTCCAACATGACTGCGCACCAGTGTACAAAGCAAGGTCCATAAATACATGGATGAGCGAGTTTGGGGTGGAGGAACTTGAGTGGCCTGCACAGAGTCCTGAAGTCAACCCGATAGAACACCTTTGGGATGAATTAGAGCGGAGACTGCGAGCCAGGCCTTCTCATCCAACATGAGAAGGCCTGGCTAGCAGTCTCCGCTCTAATTCATCGTAAAGGTGTTCTATCGGGTTGAGGTCAGTGCCTGACCTCACAAACGCGCTTCCTTGAAGAATGGTCAAACATTCCCATAGACACCCTCCAAAACCTTGTGGACGGCCCTCCCAGAAGAGTTGATGCTGTTATAGCTGGAAAGGGTGGGCCAACTCAATATTGAACCCTACGGACTAAGACTGGGATGCCATTAAAGTTCATGTGTGTGTAAAGGCGTCCCAATACTTTTGGTAATATAGTGTATGGTTTTCTGCATTACCTGTGGATTTATCCTCTTGAACTTCATGACATTTAAAAGTCCAAAGGTTAAATCCCACCGGCTTCAGACTTTCACGCCATCACTTATTATAGCTGAGCTCCTCCCATCTCCTGGTGTTTTGTTTTTTATTCCATGTTGGCCGGTAGTCTTTGTCCGTCTCCTCTGTACTAATTCTTGGTTTTTGAAGCAAAAGCGCCTCACTGATTTAAACATTCTCTCACACACCAGCAGTAAATCTAAATGGCTGCTGAGTACCCCCTTTATAAGTGTAGAACCTGTGATGGGGGAATTCAGAGACTGATAACAATTACAGATACATTTTTAGTTGAGGATTTGCCATTTTGTATCTTTCAGCTTTTATGTCTTTTACATATTCATCACAACGTGGTATTTTTGGCAATTTTCCAGCAGTTTGAATAAAAACAAAACTAAATGTGGATTGCCAATTAATTAATTCCTGTACTGGAGGAAAAAAAAAGAAAAACGAGCAATCTGCACAGGCAGCCTTTGAAATATTTCTCTTTCTGTGCAGGTGATACTTTCATCCGAGATTCCTCTTTGCCAAGGCTTTTTTTCTCAGAGAATAGGTGCAGGAACTCCCCCCGTCTGAGTCACCCCTTGTCTCTGCCCCCCTACCCACCTCTGACCACTGTCCCTTGATTCCACCCCCTACCCACCTACCAGTACTGCCCCTTTTAGAGAATACAGAACCAAGTATCGTTTTGTGGTGCTAAATCATTTGTATGAAACATGTTGATGATAAAAAGAAAAGCAGTAAAATAGATCCCCTGCAGTCAGCAACAATAGAATCCCAGCAATAGATCCCCACACAACAATAGACTCCCCCAGCAACAATGGACTCCACCCCAACAACAATGGATTCCCTGCAGCAACAGTGAACCACCCACAACAAAATATCCACCCAAGCAACATTAGACACCCCCCCAACAGCAACAACAGATCTCCCTGCAGCCAGTATCAATCGATCCTCCAGCAGCCAGTAAAAATTGACCTCTCCCTCAACAGTAGATCCCTTCCAGCAACATAAGACCCCCCAGCAACAATAGATCTCCCATCAGCAACAATAGACCCTCACACAAAATCTGATCCCCACTAGTGACAACAGATCCCCCAGCAGCCAACATCAATAGACCCTCCAGCACACCCAACACCCCATGCTTTTACATACATTCAGTGCTGGAGGTGCCGGAACTGCATTCCCCCACGTTCCCGTTGAAAGAAAGCCCTGCTCCTTGCTATACAGCCTGAAGAGTGAGACTGTATTTTCTGAGTCGTCAATTTGATCTTCAAGTGCCGTGTCTTTGACACAAATCTGAGCTCAGTCTACACACCTTGCCCATCCTCAGGGCTGCTGATAAGGCAGTACAGCCAGCTCTCCTGTACTGGGCCCCATCAGTTCAAAAGGGGGGGGCTGGCACCCCTTTGAGCAGGAGTGCTGGCTGCACTGTCTTATTGCATACACCTGTCCTCTTCTGCCCCCCCCCCCCCCGCAGCACTACCAGCTTCTCCTCATTTTTCTCCCTCCGGCTGCACTGCCAGGGGGATTGGTTCTAGCATATGCACCATCTGCTTTTCCTGCCTCCCCCTGTGTGTCCCTTTCCCCTGCAGCGCCTCCAGTTTCCCTCCTCTCCTGGGGATGTTTCAGGATGGAGAGCGGGGGGACAGCCCTGTAACTGTCATTTTCTGACCCCCTTCCTTTCCTGAAGGAACACAGTGAGCGATCAGTACCAATCACTCCTGTGTCCATTCATCAATGAAGCATTGTAGACTGTTGTTGGAAGTCAACATGGTTTAATATCATACTTATGGTACTTGATTCCCTAGATGATACAGACAGATGGCCCCAAGTTGGAATGTTACACATCGGAGCTTGATAGCTGATCAGAATCTGCATCTGAACGCTTGGCTCCGAAACTTCTGTTGCTGACAATACACTGCAAGTAATCTTCAAAGAGAGTCATGGCTGCCAGGATGATTGATGAGGGTGGGTGACAAAGATCAAAAGATCAAAAGCACTGTAGATTGACCTAGGATACAGAGACATGATACATGGACAGTGCTGCCCCTAGAGGACAATACAGCAGGACAAACAGTAATATAATAAATACTGATTCATCAAAAAACTGTATTTACTATGCTTCTTTTTGTGAATGAGTAGGAAGCCTTAGAGCGCTTCCTATTCATTCATCTGTGCAGCTGAGGTTACAGAGAAAAAGGGACTGAAGGTCACTTTCGGGTGGGGGGCTGTGAGGTAGGCTGTATGGGGCACCGGGATTTCTGACAGCAGCCCTGCTCACAGAGTAGATGGCAGCCAAGGTATCCCAGGAGCTGCAAATCAAGACAAAACCTGCAGCATGGTAGTGAATGGCAGATTCAGCATGAACTCCCACCAGGCCATGCCCACAATGCGTTTCGCTTCACCCCTGGACAGGGTGGATTTGATTTATATCAACTAGATTTAAATGATCATTTTTAAAGAGCAACTGTCATCTCTGTCCCGCAGCGGCTCCTCCTCTGACCCCGCTGTTGACTCACCCATTCACTTTAATGGGAGGGCTGGTGATGTGGCAGTGACACAAAAAGGTGAGGGAAGTGGCCGCAGCAGGTGAGAGGATGCCCGCTAACAGGCGCTGCCATGATGGATCTGAAATGGCAGGTGCTCTTTAAATGTAAGGACTTATTCTTGCTGGTAGTTAGAATCTTTAATAATTGCAATCAAAATGAAGGTTTCCTCTTTAGAATAATAAGCTGTCAGGTTAGTAAAACCGCGATATCGGAACCGATTCAATCATACAGTTTGTAGTGTACATAGATTTGCAAACATGGGATCAAGGAATATTCCTGAACTTTGTTTTATCTCATGGTTCCTGTGAAATTGTGTGAATGCATCAATGCTGTGCATGTTATCTCAGCTTGGATTCATTCAATGAGTTTATCAAAAATGTAACTATTGCAGAATATACAGCCTCATGCTACATAACTAAGCTCCATTTCATGCTGAATAAACTAAATTATTAATGTATCTTAAATAGAAAACTATCTTTAGATAGATTTTTACTCCAAAAGCATTTTATTAAAATAAATTTGATAAGAATCAAGAAAATTGATTTAAATCTAAAAATCTGATTTAAATAAAAAAAAATCAGATTTTTAAAATTTTTTTTTAAATCATTGATTTTTATCCACCCTGCCCCTGAAGGTTACTCGTGGGGAGAGTGTATATGTATATATAACTCTCCCTGGCGTATAAAGTCCTCTAGATTATTCTTTCACCACGCATGTATCCCTTCATCGACATACATAAGCTCTCATCTCATAATTTGACCCAGTAATAGGTCACATGCGCATGCCCCTTTAAGTGGGGTCTCCTATGCCACGGATGTTAAGCCTTTCTCCAGTCTGCATGCATTCTCAATCCATCACCATCTTCCGCAATTCTTTGGTGAATGTGCATATAATGAAAGAAGAGGATATATAGCGCTTAGCGTATATTAGGTGTTATTTTATTTTGAAGGATTTAAAATACTGAACTTATTTTGTGCACTATATCTGGTGCACAGCAGTGTATAGGTATTTGAACCACCAACAAAATGGCCGACTGTGCACTTCCGGTTGTGGCGTGACGTCACTAACTCCTCCCAACACGTTGCGTCATCAAATCACATGATTTCATCAGGGGGAAAAATAAAATCCAGCATCACAAATGAATATAAGCACAAATATATATATATATATATATATATATATATATATATATATATATATATGGACACATGGGACTATTTTATTAAATATATGTTTCAGTACACAATTTTTAATATTTGCTATGGTTGATTCAACACCTAATATGAGTTTGGTTATATGATATATTTTTATAGTTCATACCATCTGTGCATGGTGCTTATTTGATATATTTTTGCATCCTCACGGAAGCATATTATCTTGAATACTGAGATGGTCCCTGATAATCCTGGATACCAATAATAGAAGAGCTAGCAGTTGTTTGTTTTGAACTCAGAAATATGAGACAGTCAGAGCAAATGGTAAAAATAATAGTCAGCCTGATTTGCAGCTGGTGTGAAATCAATGGTGGGAAGTTGATGCAAACTGAAATAACAGGTGCAACAATATCCACACTAGTGTATAAACCGAAAAAAAAATATTTAAACGTGATACCACAATAATAAACAGCAGCTGACAGACCTTAGGGCAAGGACTGCTAGCACTGACGAAATGCGTAGGGCGGAACTTCTGAACTCCATCACAACAAGTAATGCAAGCGTTGGTATTTTTCAGCATTGGAAGTGGTTTTATGATGTGCAGCTTTCAACAAACTATAAAAGATCTGCACTATTGGAGTATTTCTTTATACCTTTTGGAGATCAGTGGAGTGGTGGTTGGTTTGGTACTGGGAGTTGAAGTGGTGGCTGCTAACTCTTCCTGAATCCTGTGTGGAGAATGTACCATACATAGGTGTATACAGACATATAATCTGGGGTCCATCTCACTAGTAAGTCTTCTATCCATATGTAGTGGGGGGGTAAATTGGCACTTACAGGTGGCTCGCTTTTTTTTCACTGCAATCCACAGCAAGTTGGATGGATCAGTGGAGTAATACAGTGGTCATCAACCCTGTCCTCAGGGCCCACTAACAGGCCAGATTTATGTATTACCTTGGGGAGATGCAGACTAGAATTCTGCAATCACTGAGCAGCAAATGATATCACCTGTGATGTATTTCAGTTATCTTGCAAACCTGGCCTGTTAGTGGGTCCTGAGGACAGGGGTTGATGACCACTGGAGTAATACACGTGGAAAGTTTTACTTCGCTCATGGAATTGTGGTGGAAGATTTATTGATCAATGTTATACCAGAGGAGTGTCACTTTAAGAGCTGCAGCATATATATATATATATATATATATATATATATATATATATATACGATAGATACAACTAAGATAGATAGGTAGAAAAAAAGAGCTAAATATTGATTGATAAAGAAAGCGATAGCTATCAATCAAGAAAGAAAGAAGGAAAGAAAATAGATGGATAAAGGAAGAAATTAAACATTAAAAACAAATGAGAGACATTGGGTATAAGAGAGAAAGAAAGAAAGGAAGGAATGAAGAGAAAAAAGGAATGGAAAAATTAAAGGGAAATAAGGGGAAAGAAGGAAGGAAAAAGAAGGGAAGGGAAACAAGGAAATAGAAAGAAGAACAGAAAGGGGAAAGATAGGGAAAGTAGAAAATGGAAAGAAGGAAAGACCGAAAATAGATAAAGGAAGAAACTAAACATAAAAATTGAGAGATGGAAAAAGAGAGAGACAATAGATAAAATAAAAGATAAGAGAGAGAGAGAGAGTGATGAAGAGGAAGAAGGAAAGAAAGAAAAAAATAAAGGAAAAGAAGGATGGGAAGGAAGGAAAGAGAACGGAAAGAAAGGGGAAGGAAGGGAAGAAAACAAAAAGAAATTGGAAGGAAGGGAAGAGAACAGAAAGAAATTGGAAGAAAGGGAAGAAAACAAAAAGAAATTGGAAGGAAGGGAAGAGAATAGAAAGAAAGGGGGAGGAAGGGAAGAGAACAGAAAGAAGGAAAGGGAAAGAAAGAAGGAAAGGGAAAGAAAGAAAAAAAAAGGGAAAGAAAAAAAGAAAATGGATGGATAAAGAAAAAAACTAAACATAAAAATAAATAAGATGGAGAGTGAGAGAGACGATGGATAGATAAAGAAAAAGAGATAGTGAGTGGATGATCGACAGATAGATGCCAAGTAGAATGTATTTGTTGGAGTTCAGCAGACATTCTCATGTTTTAATTAGGAAGCCATCTGCAGCCTGCCATCACTTCAGAAGAGATTATAACTTCTTTGAACTCGGCCTGAATTTAGCATCAGCTGCTGCTATCATTTCACGGTCACCTTGAATCCGGAGTGGCTTGGCGGTTTCGGGCCGGTGTATCATTAATGATCGGACGTTCTGCCCTTCAATGTCAAGTTGCCATCGTCTGGCAAGGAGGAGAACTTGTCTGAGTCGACTCAAGGACTGGCCTGCCTTACCCTTGGTTCATATCTGTGTGCAGCTGCATTCTGGGCTTGGGGCAGTCCATTCATTTCAATAGTCTGCAGTACTTGAGAGAAATGCTGGGAAAGAAGTCCCCGACCATTTGTTTAAATTGTGCTGCAGCACCCATGTGGTTTGGCATGCACTAAAAAGGCGCCACACTTGCCACCTTTTGGAAGAGGTCTTTGTCTTTTTTTTTTCTGGACCTAATCATGATGGATGGATTGGAGATAGTTGATGTAAACAAACACAAGTTTGTTTACATTTGACGGCCCATAGATCAAATATGGGCCTCCGAAAGATCCAGTTTTAAAATGGAGCTAAACGGTTCCGTCCCTTTCTGCTCCGATCTGTTCATGGATTCCCTGCTGAATGGAGCGGACTGAGCCGTGTGAAAGTAGCTAAAGAGCCGATAATAATAAAAACATGAATGTTTTATGCAATAATAAAACCAAACCCAGGGACTTCTGGCTGGAGTCGGGTTTTAAAGCGGTATTAAACCCAAAACCAAACATTTATTACATTGCAGCTTACTAATTCTTAGATGTGATGGCTGCATTCGTTTTCTTTTTTAACCGTTTTTTTCCCCTCCTATTTCCATCTGGTGATCAAGCCAGTAAGTCTGTTGTTTTTGAAAGCACAATGTATCAGTTTTTATGGATGAGTCTGTTGTTTTTGACAGCACAATGTATCAGCTGGATGAGACAAACCATTTACCATTGACAGGGCTGCTTACAATGATCAGTTTTAATTTATTTATATAAAACCTTTAGCCCAAAAGTAAAAAAAAAAACTGATATAACTGCTTCTAAAGTGTAAGCTGGAGTTTGGCTTCAGTTTGTTGTATTTCAGGGGTCTCAAACCGGCGGCCCTTCAGCTGTTGCGGAACTACAAGTCCCATGAGGCAGTGCAAGGCTTGACTCCCACAAGCAGAGGCATGATGGGACTTGTAGTTCCGCAACAGCAGGAGGGCCGCCTGTTTAAGACCCCTAGGTATTTAAATCTGTTAGTAAATCTATCACCCCCCCTCCTCCCAGACTGGCAATGCTGCTGTCTACTGTCCCCCCTGTGCTCCTTCATCCAGAGTGGGGGGGGGGTGCTCTAATACAGGAGGGTGTGTTACTGGCCAGATCACCAGGTGAAAACAGAGGGGGAAAAAAAGCCTAAAAAACGAAAATAAATGCAGCCACCACATCTACTGATTGGAAAGCTGTAATATATTACATATTTCGCTTTAGGTTTATTAACGCCTTTAAGCAGTCCTGGCCGTTGGTTTTAACTACTAATAAAGACTTTCACTATACAGTAATGAACTTAAAAAAAAAAAAAAACTGTAGCTAATAAAAAAAAAAGTTTCTAGAACTCAAAATTTGCTACAGTATTTTTTATGTTCCCAGTTTACTAACATTAAAACATAATTACATTTAAATCTTAAAAAAAAATAAAAAAACTAAAAGTGAAGCATTTACCTATTTCTCACTGGTTTCCTCCCAGAAAATTACCCGTACTAATCTAATCTGGCTCAAGCTGGAATCGCATTAGGGAATTGATACCATTTCAGCTGTATAATGCAAATATGCAATTTCACTAAAAGGGTAATCGCCGTCAGATGCTCGACGCTGCTCTATAATTGCTGCTGCTGCGTTTTTTAAAGGCGTAGTTCTGTTTAACGGCAAACATGTACATCGTGGAGGTAATGGAGGGGAAGGCGTTCAGCCGTGTAATATCTCAGCAGCTCTGCTTAATGCTTCTTTAATAATTCAGCGCCTTTTTACGTAGGCAAGACATGCCGGCTGCATGCATGCATTGTAAAGTTGTGTTTTTAAAAAGAACGTTAAAGGGGCTTCTGCCTTCAGCTGAGATATCTGTCGGCACACCGGAGGTCTCCATCTCTGTTAAATACATTGTAGCGGTACCCCCACAAGGGGCTGCTGAGTTCAAAGCTAGAACTTCACCCAAAAAGAAATTACGCTTGCTTGCATCCCCCCCCATGCCACATTTGGCACTTTTTTTGGGGGGAGCGACTACCTGGTTTTGACAGGTACCCGCTTCCACTTCCAGTCAGATGTGCTGCAGCAATCTAAACCAGAAGTTTGCCCACACCCCTCCCCTCCTTCCCCAATCCCTCCTTCCCCATCCCCTACTTCCCCCGCAGTCTTCTGAGACACATCACAGGTCCCAGAAGATTACGGGACCATTCAAAAGGCATGGTGCGGCTCGCACATGTACAGTAGGAAACCGGCTGTAAAGTCGCAAGGCTTTAGATCCCGGCACCAGCAGGGCCGTCTTTTCGCATGGGCACGCTGGGCAGTTGCCTGGGGGCCCCACTTGCCTGGGGGGGCCCCACCTGCCCAGCGACCCCAGCCAGGGCCGGACTGGCCTACCAGGATACCGGGAAATTTGCCGGTAGGCCGCCTGCCCTGGGGCTGCTTTGAGTTGCGGCTGCAGCGCTCCGCTCTTTCCCTCTCTCGTCCTGTTCCTTTGTATCACGGAGCTGACTGGGTCTGTGTTCGGCGGCCGCGCTGTAACAAGGTCCCGCCCCCTTAGACTGGCTCGTGTAATAGTAGATTGAATCAGTGTTCCGCCTATCACACGAGCCGGTCTAGGGGAGCGGGACCTTGTTGCAGCGCGGCTGCTGAACACAGGCCCAGCCAGCTCCGTGATACACAGGAGGAGATGCCCGCTGTGTGTGTTACCAGGCGATGATGAGTCTGTATTAATTGGCACAGTGATGCTGCATTCATGGGCACAGTGAGGGTGCAATTGTGGGCTCAGTGAGACTGCATTCATGGGCACAGTGAGGCTGTAATGGTAGGCACAATGAGAGTGCAATGGTGGGCACAGTGAAGCTACAATGGTGGGCACAGTGAGGTTGCAATGGTGAGCACAGTGAGGCTGCATTCATGGGCACAGTGAGGCTGCAATGGTGGGCACAATGAGGCTGCATTCACGGGCTCAGTGAGGCTGCAATGGTGGGCAGAGTGAGGGTGCATTTGATGGGCACAGTGAGGCTGCATTTGATGGGCACAGTGAGGCTGCATTCACGGGCACAGTAAAGCTGCATATGATGGGCAATCGTGCATGATTGTGTAGTCAGGGCCCCAGTGCACTGTATTGCCTGGGGGCCTATAATGCTCTTAAGATGGCACTGGGCACCTGAAGCCAATTGAAGAATCGGCTCGGGTGAGGACATCTCTGGATCCCTGGACAGGTAAGTGTCCTTCTATTAAAAGTCAGCAGCTGCAACACACAGACTCATCCCTCGCGACTTCTCATCACACCCCCTCATTGGTGCCACACTATCCATTTTCCAAATGGTCTGCAAATTGCTCAAAACATCACCCTCTCCTGGCCCTATGACACCACTCGACAACAACCCAAGCTTCCCACCTGGCCTACCATTGAAGGACAAGACTTTTGCTGCACATACCACGCAGGCTAGGGCACACCAATTTTTTAGGAACGGATCGCTCCTTACCCAACCACTACTCTCTGCAAGCTTACCCAACCATGAGATACCATTCTATAAATACCTACAACTCAGACATTTCCTACAAGCCACACAACACATGTCCCATTGGCATAGAGATCACACACCGTTTGAACTCATCTGTCTAAGCACTGAACCCCAGAGCCACTTAATCTCCAAGCTTTACTCCCTACTTTTCTCAGGTCACCAAATTAAACGGGACAAGCTGGTACTCCAGTGGGAAAATGAGCTATCCATAGATCCCACACCCAATGAATGGGATCAAATTTTCACCCTTATGCACAAAGGTTCCATTAATGTCTCCGTACAGGAAAACAGATACAAACTATTCTCTAGATGGTACAGAACGCCTGAGAAGATTCACCACTTCCTCCCCTCCATTCCCCCAACCTGCTGGAGATGTGGTGCGACCAGAGGCACTCTATTACACATTTGGTGGGAATGCAGCATGATCCAACCATTTTGGCAAGAAATAAACCAGCTAATTACACAAATCACTACGTTCCAAATAACACCCTCCCCAGCACTCTATCTGCTCCACCATACTCCTGCATCCCTGCGCTCATACAAAAAATCCCTCACTTTACATCTCATCAACGCCGCCAACCTATGTATCCCTGCCCTATGGAGGACCACTACACCCCCTACAGTCCAAGAATGGATCCGTAGGGTAGACCGAATAGCTGATATGGAAAATCTCATATCTCAATCCACAGACCACCCTACCAAATTTTATGTCACATGGGCAAGTTGGCTACACTATAGACAAACCCAAACATGGACATCATCACCTCAAACCCCTCCAGGATCCTCCTGAATTTCATCGGTTCCCTTGCATTTATGTCACATACATCATACCGCCGCCACCCCCCACCCCCCCTTCTCACTCGTGCTCCTATGAGCAGTACTATCTCCACACTGTTCTCTATCTCGATAAGCTTTATACTGATATTAAAATATCTCTTTTTTTTCTTCACCTCAAAGGTAAAGGTCCATACCTATACTGTTATGTACACTCCAAATCACATTACATTACCATCCTTCAGAATTCATTCCGGGACCTTACCCGACCCTCAACCACACCACAGATTTCAGCTTTACCTACTTACTTCTCGAACCTCCAGGCTCATTCACAGCGAAGTTCCCTATGGGGGTGAATGATGCCGGGAGTAGCACCAGGTGGTGTGTACACTACACTTCCCATAGGTATATCCCAGTCTATACATTACTCGCTGCTTATCTCAGCAGAAAACGATGAATATACTGTATATCAGTTGACAATACAATTAGGCCTCTGTCCATTTTCCATAGGCTATCTAATAGCCACTGGTCGTCTCGCCTACATTGCAAATACCACAGGTTTACTGCAAATATCTATATTCGAATGCATTTTTCGGTTGCTCCGCCTGACTTAAGATGAGCATTACCTCTTCAGAAGGCAGAAAACCTATACTGTTACGTTGTAATTACATATTACTCATTTGTAACCTTATCATTGAAATGCATATTGTACTCTTTTTGTTCAACCACAAAATTCAATAAAATCTTTTCTGACAAAAAAAAAAAAGTCAGCAGCTGCAGTATTTGTAGCTGCTGACTTTTAATTTTTTTTTGGGGGGGGGAGCCTAGAGCTCCTCTAAATGGTTCTTTCCCAATGCAAACCCGTATTGAAATGCTTGGAGCACCGCTCTAAAGTAGCCTTTTTCAACCAGGGTACCTTGAGGTTTCTTTAGGGGTGCCTTAGCAAAATGCCTAAAAATTGCCCAAAAAAATTGTATACAAGCTAGAGGGGGTAGATGACGTCTTCCTTATAGTTACACGAAGCCACAGGTTTTCATTGTACACCATTGCGACCTTTTACCTGCCAATCTCCTAACAACCGATGACATCATCCGTCGATGAGGAGAATGTTGGTTGCCCACATAGCGTCCTTGTTTGATCCTCCCTTGCCTCTCTCTATCAGCTTTGGGGTCACGTTGGCTCAGTGATGGAGAAAAAGTGAGGGAGAAGAGAAACTTTGGAATGCTAGTCAGTACCAGTTTGCAAAGTGTATTTGCTTTGAAGGAGTAAATCGCCTCTGATGTTGGGTGTCCTACGTGTATTGATGTTGTTGCATTATGTAAAACTATTAGAATAGAATGGGGTGCCTCAAGATTGTCCATAACTGTAAAGGGTGCCTCAAGACTGTTCAAGACTATTAGATTAGAATGGGGTGCCTCAAGATTGTCCATAACTGTAAAGGGTGCCTCAAGACTGTTCAAGACTATTAGATTAGAATGGGGTGCCTCAAGATTGTCCATAACTGTAAAGGGTGCCTCAAGACTGTTCATTTTGGAGGGTGCCTTGAGATTGTCTATAATTTTAAAGGGTGCCTCGACTGAAAAAAGGTTTAGAAACACTGCTCTAAAGTACTGAAGTCTCTGCTCCGGTGGTCCACACTGGTATGGATGCTGGCTTCTCTAATACTCATCCGGAAGTTGAATATGTAATCAATATAAGAGCGCCGCACTCCGGACAGCCCGATCTCAAGGGATAGTAAGGAATGGCCTCGGACTCTCCCAAGCCACACCCTCAGGTAAGTTCCACCGCAGCCCCGGAGGTTGGTCATAGAGGACCTCTATGACTTAGCCTCAGTGGCGGGGCAACGTGTCAGTAGGCATGGCTGGGGAGGATCTGAGGATCTTATTATCCTTTGGGATCGGGCTGTCGGGAGTGCGGCGCTCTTATATTGCTTACATATGCTGGTTCTTTCCCAAGCAGTACAGAGGTCACCAGTGCAACAGTTCATTCATTCTGGCTTCAGTAAACAGTCTAGGGTTTGGGGCATGGGATTCTTCAAAAATGATTAGCAAACAGCTAGAGGACCATCTTCTCCCAAAGTAAATGTGGATACCAAACAGTCTATTCCCTCACACCTTGTTCCAATGTATACTACCTGTTAGTACCCAGTGCTGTTTTCAGAACACTACACAATCACAAGGATCACTTTTAGGGGTCTCTACTCACGGTCCCCAGGGGAGCTGCCTGCTTCCAACTTCCTCCAGATACCACTCAGTGAGAGAAGCAATCATTTTCCAGACCAGATCCCATGTAGAAAGCTTGAAGTCAGATACAAGGCTGCTTCTAGGTCCCAGCACTGCAGATCCTGAAACCTAGTAGCAACCCAGTACTTTTAGCTGCCTTAGGGGCAGCTGCCCCCCTGAGGCTGAAAACTCCCTCGCCAGGGGAAAGACCATCTGTCTAGGGCTTTGGACTATTTATCAGCTGCCCAGCCACCATCTGCAATCTTGTAGTCTGATCTCCAGGCTCCCCCCTACGAAGTTACAATGTTGCAGTCTGATCACTGGAGGGGAGGAAACTGAGAAAACGTTTCCTCTTGCCTGCAGCAGACTGATGACATCATCTCCGCCTAGACAAAGTCACTGGACTGGATAAAAATTAGAGCTATTTGAAGACCTTAAACCAGGGGTAGGCAACCTCGGCACTCCAGCTGTGGTGAAACTACAAATCCCATCATGGCTCTGCCTCTAGGAGTCATGCCTGTAATTGTCAGGGACTTGTAGTTTAAAAACAGCTGGAGGGCCGAGGTTGCCTACCCCTGCCTTAAACTGTATCAGTACATTGTGACCTGTCAGGAATCTATTCATGCAGATCTGTAAAGTCATTGAAGGGACCTCTTTAACCACTTGCCGACCACTGCACGCCGATATATGTCGGCACAATGGCAGCGGTGGGCAAATGGGCGTACCTGTACGTCCCCTTTAAGAGGCGGGGTAGCAGGCGTGCCGCGTACAGCATGACCGTGCCCGCGGGACCTGCGGACTCGATGTCTGCCGGTCTCCCGGCGATCGTGGCACGGAGCCGCAGAACGGGAAAGGGTAAACAAGGCATTTCCCCGGTCTGGTTGTGTGACAGAGATCACCGCTCCCTGTCATCGGGAGCAGTGATCGTTGTCATGTCAGTGGTAGCCCATCCCTACCACAGTTAGAATCATTCCCTAGGACACACTTAACCCCTTCATCGCCCCCTAGTGGTTAACCCCTTCCCTGCCAATGTCATTTACACAGTAATTAGTGCATTTTTATAGCACTGATCGCTGTATAGATGACAATGGTTCCAAAATAGTGTCAAAAGTGTACAATGTGTCCACCATAATGTCGCAGTCCCGATAAAAATCACAGATCGCCGCCATTACTAATAAAAAAAACTATTAATAATAAAATGCCATAAAACTATCCCTTATTTTGTAGACGCTATAACTTTTGCGCAAACCAATCAATATATGCTTATTGCGATTTTTCTTTTTTTTTACCAAAAAGATGTAGAAGAATACATATCGGCCTAAACTGAGGAAAAAATTTTTTTTTTATATATGTTTGGGGGATATGGCAAAAAGTAAAAAATATAGCGTTTTTTTCAAAATTGTCTCTCTTTTTTTTGTTTATAGTGCAAAAGATAAAAACCACAGAGGTGATCAAATGCCACCAAAAGAAAGCTCTATTTGTGGGAAAAAAAGGACGTCAATTATTTTTTGGGTGCCACGTCGCACGGCCGCGCAATTGTCAGTTAAAGCGACGCAGTGCCGAATCGCAAAAAGTGCTTTGTTCCGGAAGGGGGTAAAATCTTCCGGGGCTGAAGCGGTTAAGTCAGATGGCTCCTTGATCTGATTTCTGCTCTTCCAGCAGAATGCAGCACTTAGAAGAAGATTATGTGAACATAAAGACGGAAGAAGCCGGTCTGTAGGTTTTTGGCAGGTTTTCCAAGTAAAACTTATATTTCTTTATTCAAAGCCTTCGCCATTCCGAGGGACTCAGCACAAAGCACCCTTCACACTTTATCTATAATTCAGGAACCAAAACTCCTACAGTGCAGCCAAAACAATAGCCGCACCGCCCTTATCCAATATTAATTATACCGCAGGCACTCGGCACCCCACCATTAAGATGATCTCCAGCATGTTTTATTGGGTCAGTTGAGGTAATGGTTATTAAATATTTAGCCGACGCGTTGTTTGTGATGTATGGGGGGGGGGGGGGGTACGCATCAGGTGATAAATATCTTCTTACCCGGAATGTTTGCAAATTAAATGTATCTTTAAATTATTTCACATTTGTAACACTTTTAGCTTTAATTTATGTAGAGAGTTTTCTTCATTTTTTTATTTATTTTTTTATTTTTTATTGCGAGAATGTGATTAACAATAAGAATGGCCTCAACATTTGGCCAGCAAGTCAAAGCAAGAAAGACGCAGGGGTTGATTTACTAATACTGAAGAGTGCAAAATCTGGTGCAGCTCTGCATAGAAACCAACCAGCTTCCATGTTTTATTGTCAAAGCTGAACTGAACAAGCGGAAGTTAGAAGCTGATTGATTACCATGCACAGCTGCACCAGATTTTGCACTCTCCGGCTTTAGTAAATCTCCCCCACTGTACGGTGTGTTCGTATTGCAGAGTCAAGGAGTTAAGGTACCCACCTGCCCAGCCGGTCTAGCATTGTTCTGCTGAGATACACTTCCCTTCTGCCCCCTATCAGTCCAGTACCACCATCTTCATTGGTGAAGTTACGGGGAAGCTGCCAGCTCTTCCGAGTTCAGCCAGTGGCCCTCCAATGACATGCCGCTAGGCCACACCCCCTCCTCTTTTCTTAATTAAGGTCTAAGTCTCCTGGGATATGTGACGTACAGACAGATGGAGCCTCCATCAGTGAGTTTGTGGTTTGTCGTAAAATTGAGGAGACTCATCGGATGGAGGAACTCAGTTGCTATTTGCCAGAAACCATGAAATCAGGCCGGGACTGAAGTGCAGTTAAATCACACTTGTTTAATAATAAAAGTAAAAAGAACAAACGTAGTCGAAACATAGCCAAAGTTTGGTAACCAGAACGGATAGTCAGCCAAGCCAGAAGTCAGGGATCAATGTAGTGGAACAGCAATCAGGATCTGGAGCCAGAAGGCATGTCAGCCAAGCAAGTCTTTAAACAGGAACGCAGGGGATAGTCTCTGTGATGTTGACCAAGGCGAAGGCAGAGATCCTCTGGGCTAAGTAGGCAGGTCTGACGAGCAGGATATCATCAACAGGTGAGTAGCTGTGGAGAGATAGGAGCTGGCAATTAGCCGACAGCTGAGCGGCCAGCTCAGAGAAGGAAGGGCTGAGCCCAGCCCTTAAACTATGAAGCGGAAAGAGGAAGAAGAGCGGAAGACTTGGTTTTCCTGGAATGCCTTCCCATTCTCTCAGAACTACCACACATAGCTTGCCCAATAACTGCCAGGTTTGAGGTGTCGTTTGGAGAACACTGGTCTAAACTGCAGCCCTGGGGCCAGATGCGGCCCTTCACTTGCCCTTGAGGCATTATTACTGACACCAACAATGGGGCAAAATTCCTTCAGTTGACACCAAAAATAGGGCATGATAATACCAAAGATCGGGCATTGTTTACTCCCACTGGCCACACTCTGGCCCCCTTTAAGTCTGAAGGACAGTAAACTGGTTTAGACATTGGGTTATCCACTACTAATATTGCACAAGTCTGTTTTTTTTTTTTCTTCTTTCTCCTCCATCTTTCTTGCACTTACCAGTCATTGTAGTGTTTGTCCTTCCCCTTGTTCCCTTGTCTTTTCCTCTATATGGATGTTAGATCTTAACGCCCACATACTTCCCCATGGAAACTGATAAAAACTCCATGGTCCTTCCATGCAGTTGTATTGAGTACTCCAGTCCCTACATGCAGCATTCCCAGTGTTTTATACCTTTTGCCTGATGTTTAATATCTTGATATACGTGTCAGTGGATTGTCGGTTTGATACTGATTCCAATTCTGCTGTGTCGATTTGGTTCTCGGGGCTGATGGCTTCATACCTATTGTCATATGATCTACAAGTCTATGGATGGACTCAATAAAAACTTAAAATAAAATGAAAAAAAAAAAAATAATTTGAATGGATGATGGTTGGACTAGTAGGTACATAGTTACATAGTAGGTGAGGTTGAAAAAAGTCCATCAAGTCCAGCCTATGTGTGTGATTATATGTCAGTATTACATTGTATATCCCTGTATGTTGTGGTCATTCAGGTGCTTATCTAATAGTTTCTTGAAACTATCGATGCCCCCCGCTGAGACCACCGCCTGTGGAAGGGAATTCCACATCCTTGCCGCTCTTACAGTAAAGAACCCTCTACGTAGTTTAAGGTTAAACCTCTTTTCTTCTAATTTTAATGAGTGGCCACAAGTCCTGTTAAACTCTCTTCTGCATAAAAGTTTTATTCATATTGTAGGGTCACCAGTACAGTATTTGTATATTGAAATCATATCCCCTCTCAAGCGTCTCTTCTCCAGAGAGAATAAGTTCAGTGCTCGCAACCTTTCCTCATAACTAAGATCCTCCAGACCCTTTATTAGCTTTGTTGCCCTTCTTTGTACTCGCTCCATTTCCAGTACATCCTTCCTGAGGACTGGTGCCCAGAACTGGACAGCATACTCCAGGTGCGGCCGGACCAGAGTCTTGTAGAGCGGGAGAATTATTGTTTTATCTCTGGAGTTGATCCCCTTTTTAATGCCAATATTCTGTTTGCTTTGTTAGCAGCAGCTTGGCATTGCCTGCCATTGCTGAGCCTATCATCTACTAGGACCCCCAGGTCCTTTTCCATCCTAGATTCCCCCAGAGGTTTTCCCCCCAGTCCATAGATTGCATTCAGATTTTTGCCACCCAAATGCATTATTTTACATTTTTCTACATTGAACCTCATTTGCCATGTAGTTGCCACCCCATTCATTTGTTCAGATCTTTTTGCAAGGTTTCCACATCCTGCGGAGAAGTTATTGCCCTGCTTAGCTTAGTATCGTCTGCAAATACAGAGATTGAACTGTTTATCCCATCCTCCAGGTCGTTTATAAACAAATTAAATAGGATTGGTCCCAGCACAGAACCCTGGGGAACCCCACTACCCACCCCTGACCATTCCGAGTACTCCCCATTTATCACCACCCTCTGAACTCGCCCTTGTAGCCAGTTTTCAATCCATGTACTCACCCTATGGTCCATGCCAACGGACCTTATTTTATACAGTAAACGTTTATGGGGAACTGTGTCAAATGCTTTTGCAAAATCCAGATACACCACGTCTACGGGCCTTCCTTTATCTACCTGATAACTCACCTCCACATAGAAGGTTAGTAGATTGGTTTTGACAACGATTCTTCATGAATCCATGCTGATTACTGCTAATGATACTGTTCTCATTACTAAAATATTGTATATAGTCCCTTATCATCCCCTCCAAGAGTTTACATACTATTGATGTTAGGCTAACTGGTCTGTAATTCCCAGGGATGTATTTTGGGCCCTTTTTAAATATTGGTGCTACATTGGCTTTTCTCCAATCAGCTGGTACCATTCCAGTCAGTAGACTGTCAGTAAAAATTAGGAACAATGGTCTGGCAATTACTTTACTGAGTTCCCTAAGTACCCACGGGTGCAAGCCATCTGGTCCTGGTGATTCATTAATGTTAAGTTTCTCGAGTCTAATTTTAATTCTGTCCTCTGTTAACCATGGAGGTGCTTCCTGTGATGTGTTATGAGGATAAACACTGCAGTTTTGGTTACTGAAGCCCCCTGATTCCCCCATGAAGACTGAGGAGAAGAATAAATTCAATACCTTCGCCATCTCCCCATCCTTTGTAACCAGATGTCCTTCCTCATTCTTTATGGGGCCAATATGGTCTGTCCTCCCTTTTTTACTGTTTACATGCTTAAAGAATGTCTTGGGATTTTTTTTGCTCTCCTCTGCTATGTGTCTTTCATGTTCTATCTTAGCCGTCCTAATTGCACTCTTACATTTCTTGTTGCATTCCTTATAAAGTATGAATGCTGATGATGATCCCCCAACCTTGTATTTTTTGAAGGCCTTCTCCTTTGCTTTTATATGCATTTTTACATTGGAGTTAAGCCATCCAGGACTTTTGTTCGCTCTTTTAAATTTATTACCCAATGGGATGCATTGGCTAATGCCCTTATTTAATATGCTCTTAAAGCAAACCCATCTCTCCCCTGTGTTCTATGTTCCTAAGATTTTACCCCACTTTATGCCTTCTAGCGGACAAAGGGAAAGGAGAGGCCTTAATTAGATTCATAAGTGTAATTCAGTTTAAGTGAAGGGAAGTGGAGCATCGATTGGAGGATCATTGATTAGCAGTCAATACCATGGAGTAAACTGAAAGCATTGCACTAATGTTGAGTTTCTATGGGCAGGTTTTGAGTAAAACATTCCCAAACATCAAAGAGTCTTTGAACCCATAAAGCCTCCACCCAAAATGTGTGCGTCTATTGTGCTCCGCAATTCATACTTGAGTCTTCATTTTGTGCCAACGTTACGCCATCATTTTGCGAGTAGAAGTATGTGATTTCCTCAATACTGTAATTGCAAATACAGCACACGATGTAGTTTGTCATATTTAAAATGCAGTGGTAAATTTTCTTGATGTGTTAAGTTTGTTTCTAAAACAAAAACAAAATCAAAACGTTCGAGGAAAACGCCCTCACAAATTTTATGGTTTAGGTCATGGCTCTCCAAACTTTCTAAACAAAGGGCCAGTTTTTTTGTCCTTCAGACTTTAGGAGGGCCGGCCTGTGTCCAGCGGAAGTGGATGTTTTTCTGGCATCAGTGGGAGTAAACATCACATTTGGTATTAGGCGGAAGAACAGTGCCCTATCGTTGGTCTCATTGGGAGGAATAGTGCCCCATTGTTGGTGTCACTGGGAGAAATGGAGCCACATCGTTGGTGTCAGTGGGAGAAATGGAGCCACATTGTTATCAATGGGAGAAATAGGGTCCCATTGTTGGTGTCAATGGGAGAAATGGAGCCTTGTTGTTGGTGTCAATGGGAGAAATGGGGCCCCGTTGTTGGTGTCAATGGGAGAAATGAATCCTTATTGTTGGTGTCAATGAGAGAATAGGTGCCCCGTTGTTGGTGTCAGTTGACCGAATAGTGTCTGGTATCAGTGGGGGGAATAGTGCCCCAAGGGCCGAATAAAGCAAGCAAATGGTGGAAGTTTGGAGGCCGCTGGTTTAGGTGGACAATGTTAAATTAACTCAGAGTCCTAGAGAGGGGATGTTCATAAAGGTAGAATCATAGGACACTCACTTGCAGCACACTTGAACACTCCCCGTATTGGCTTTGGGGACTCATTCCCAACAAGTGCACTGGGGCTGCATTGGGCAGTTCCAACACAGTCCCACCGCAAGACGAGGCAAAATTTCTGGTCTCTTACCTGGATGCTTGGAGCGAGGGACTGTGCTGGCCTGGTTCAGTTGTTGTTAATCAGTATTTGGTGGTACCGCGGATGAATGGTGATGTTTTCCTCCCTTTTGGAGGTGTGGGCTGCCAACTAACTGGTGCAAATGCCATATTGCTTCAGTGGCAATGGTATTTAGATGAGGAGAAAGGAGCACCCAATGTCCAAAGTGATATCATAATGCCTTTTTGCTCCTTGTTAACTGGGGTATTAGCTCGCTGCCTGACCAGTGGCCCGAATCACAATGGCCTTACCTTTTTTTAATTTTTTTTTGCAATGGTTGTCCAGTATTCTCTTCAATTTTCATGAGCATACAGTATAAGCCTTGACGAAGCAGAGGTTCTGACCCACTGAAATGCGTTGATTTTCCCATCTGGCCTTTTGTCGTGAACAACAAAGTTTTACTGCACTCGCTCTAGATCTGTGGTACCCTCATTCTTTTGTACACTCTTGGGACTGCAAATTCATCCCTTCCCCCCAACCTCACAAATCTGCCTCTAAGCTACCTCTAAGACTTGGATTTTAAGCTTTTTTTTTTTTCTTTTGCATTTGGGTCCAGGGTTGTATTAACACTTTTAATTGCTTGTACTATCTTTTAAATCATAATAACAATTTCTCACACGTGCTGTAAATATTAACGCTCCCCCCCCCCCCTTTGTCTTGCAGAGGCTCCGCAGAAGGCGGAGGAAGTGGTGGTGGAACCATTCACAGACTCCTCCCTCTTCTCCCACTGGGGTCAGGATCTGAGTCCCGAGAACAGAAGGATTGCCCTGAAGCAGTTTCAGTACTACGGATACAATGCCTATCTGAGTGACCGCCTGCCTCTGGACCGCCCGCTTCCTGACCTGCGACCGGCGGGGTGAGACATACAATTCACGCAGTTTTTTTATTTTTCCTTTTCATTTCCAAAAATAAAACTGCACACAAATATTGCTGTAATAGTTACGTTCGGGACAGGTTAAGGAACATACCAACAGAATCTATGCACTTCAGTCCGGTCAGACTTCAAAATTCTGTTCTTTGATTCGTTGTTTACCTGAATTCATTTTCGGAATTTGTTTCGTAATTCGAATTTGAATCAATTAGAATTTTTCTAATTGCATTCGAATTTATTCTGTTCTATTCTATTAATTTCGGTTGATGGTTATATTCTATTTTATTCTATTTTCTTTTCTATCTCTTTTTTTTTTTCTATTCTATTTTTGTATTCTTTTATTTTGTATTCCATTTGGTTTTACTCTATTATATTATATTCTTTTATTTTCTATTCTACTCTTCTCTATTCTATTCTATTCTTTTTTTATTCTATTCCTTCTATTTTCTATTCTATTTCATTCACTTCAGAAATTCAAATTCGATTTGAAAATTATTTGAATTCAAAAAGTTTTCAAATCAAATTTGAATTGTTTTAGAATCAAATTTCATCCGAAATTTTGATTCATTATTTCAGATTCTTTAAATTAGTTACTATTGTAATTTGGAAATTTGGATACATCCGAATTTCCGCATGAACAAAAAAAAAAAAAATTTGAATTTCAGTTTTGGAATGAAACAAACCGTACATGTCAAGTCAGGCCGATACATAAAGGAAGGGCAATGGCTAAGCAGAGCCTGCATAATTAATGAGCAAATATGGCTGCCCCCATGCACATATGATTATAAATGTTACAATGAAGCTATGTTTTAAAATTATTAAAGTGTAACTCAACTCTGTTAATCAATAATAACTATTTTCCATCCTTATGCTGCTAGCATTAGTAAATAGATAGGAAGGATGTGGCAGCTGCAGGGGAGGGGAGGGAGTGCCAACAACAGATGGGCCATAGGAGCCTACGGGTCACATCACTACTCCCAGGCTTTAACAGCCGTTCTCAAGCACTCTTCTCCCCTGCAGCCGCCACTGCCACTGATTTCTATCACCATAAGAACAATCATAGTGGCTGTTCAGCCGCTTGATCGTTCTTATAGGCAGCGGGAGGGGACGTCCCCCCCCTCCTCCCCGGTGCTTCTTCAGGCACGCCCCTGCGATCGGTGAACCGAAGAAGGAACCGACCGACACCGGATGTTGACCATGGAGATTTCCGGCGGGCCAGATGGTCCCCGGAGTCTATACGATCGTTTGGAGGCTGGGTGTGATGTTATGACTCAAGCCCAGCCTCTGCATTTGAAAAAATGCCGCCGCCTTGGCTGGGAA